>NC_140168.1:195271055-195536612 GCF_963971535.1 Notolepis coatsorum
GAACTGGACCATCTAGCTCGCGTGTTTGAGGATATGGCGGCTACCACCGCGAAGGGTATGACCCTGGAGGCTCAAGAGTTACGGTCCTTAAGACTGATGGAACTGCAGTCAAGGACAGGTTTGGACTTCCTGTTGGCGAGTTCAGGAGGCACGTGTGCGTTGATTGGTCAGGAATGCTGCACATTTATCCCAGAAAATGACATAGGTGGCATACAAGAGGTTATAGAGCATTTGAAGAATATTACTAGGGAGATGCAGCCCATGCGGGAGGACTCGTGGGAGGGCTGGGGTCAAAGTTGGATGGGCTATATAGGATGGACGATTGCTAAGTATTTGCTGTGTGCTGTGGTGATGTTTGCGGTTATAGTTGTTTGTGTGAATGTAATCAGGGTGTGTGTGACGTACGTGTTCAGGACTCTCGGCGCGGCTGGTTCTGCGTCTGGGGACCCACACCGCTCGACTGCACCTGCGTATGCGATGATGATGATAAGGGATGGCAACTATTCTCTGATCTGGGTGGTGGACATTCAGGGTTGGGGAGTGGGAGGGCCGGAGCGTGCGTGTGGGTGTGAGGCGGGGGACGTTCCTGGACGATCGTACGTTGCCGTTGATGAGATGAGGTTGTGTATGCAATTGTGTTTTTTCTTTTCCATAGTAGGTACGTTTGGATTGACTGTATGATGTGGGGCGGTGTACCCGGAGTTCGGTGTTGGGTCTGGTCGGCTATGCATGGCCGTCCGGCAGGGCACTGGACTCTGGGGATGCTGGCCTGAAGGACGGGATAAGTTGCCGGGATGCTGACTGCTTTGTACCTGTGGTGAGGTGTGTTCGACCGCTGTGGAGGGGCTGTCAGGGTCTCTTCAATAAACAGGGTTGGCACCTCACGGCGTGCGTGGCGCGGCATCCGTGGCATTCTTTAGATTATCTCTGGGGGACACGTGTCTGAGTGACAGGTGTCCCCTGGGGGGTGTGGTACTGAATAATGAAAAAGAATGTGAAAAATGAATGTAACTATATTAATCAAGATGTTTTTGTTTTCCGAGGAATATCAGAATTGGAGCAGAATGAAGCGGAAGTAAAGGAGAGCGGAAATTCGACAAAAAATAGGAACCCAGTGTGTTGACAGAGATCGAACGAGAAGAAAAACAGGGAGTAGAAACTGGCGGTATCACACACATGTATCAATTACAAATGTCTCGTGTTTAAGAGTGTATGAGGAAAGTAAAAAGATACTCATACAGTGAATGAAAAGAACCTCTCAGGAATTTGATTATAAAGACAGAGTAAAGTACAAGTCCGGTTGATAAATTAACAAGAACTGTTGTCATTGTGTGCTCTGATCTCCAGCAGTTCGATTGGACACGCGGAACACCACAAATCAGGTAAGAATAGGAATTTCAACTGAACAAGGGACAGAAGAGAATAGGAAGGGCCCACAGTGCCACTATTGGCTGTCCGAGTAGGAGTCAGTCACAAGAAGCATAGACACCTACACTTAGATAGGGATTACACAAGCTACTTTTCTGCCTGTTGCCATTGTTACAAGATAAAAAAGACAAGAGAAACTTTAGAAAAATGGGGCGAAAAAGCGCATATAAGAAAATGAAAGCCACAACCAAAGCAGATAAGCCGACCGTAATTGGGTGGATGGAAGAGAGTCCAGTACAGATTATTGCCAACGAACACGACACGACAAAAGGTAACGAATATTACTTGGGCAAAGCAATTTATGTATCAAAAAGATGGAATAAAAGATGGGAAAAGCTTGCAAAACGTTGGCCGGTCGAGGGTTCATTTGATTTAGAGCTAATAGCTAATATACGAATACTAATTAAGACATATGCATACCACGGGGACGAGGTGGCAAGGGCAAAGAAATATTTGCAAGAAACAAGCATGATAGAATCTTATGCACGGGAAGCTGAGAGGAGAGATAGTGAAAAGAAGGCCATTGCAAATGGCAATGATACAGACAAACCAATAGAGGAGGTAGTCCCGGTCACCATAACTCCCCTGGCCCCTAACACAACACCTGTCACCGCCCAAAGTGCAGTTCAGTTAGCCTCACCCTCCCCAGCCTCCTATCTTATTGCCCAACAGGAAAGAATTGAGGGAGCTTTAGCACCCCCGCCATATGCCAGTAGGAATGGGGGGACAATATACCCCATCCTACCTGTATTAGAGATGACAAGCCCTTATGAGTTGACAGATGATCTGGGGAACAAAGAGAAGGGACAAGCAAAGACATCTATTCAGCTGATAGCTAGGCAACCAGACAGGTCAGCCCAGCCTTGGTCAGACAGAGAGTATGCGGCCGCCTCAAGGCAACCAGACAGGTCAGCCCAGCCTTGGTCAGACAGAGAGTATGCAGCCGCCTCACGGCAACCAGACAGGTCAGACCAGACTTGGTCAGACAGAGAGTATGCGGCCACCTCACGGCCAAGGGAAGGGATGGAAAAGACGTCAGAGCGAACTAGAGTGATCCAAGAAGCTGAAAGAAAGGGAAAGGAAGGCTATGAGACAATGTTAGAACAGAAAGAGTGGGCAAGGATGAAGGAGACCTACGGCCATCCTCAGAGAGTTTATGACCACCAGAGAGGGTATGACCACCAGAGAGAGTCTGTCCGCCAGCCGGAGTACTTCCAAAGCCCCCCAGCTCCTGCGCCCCACTCCGTATACCGAGATCTCCCTTCCCCCCAACCCCAGTCCCGCAGGGGGGTAGCCCCTGGCAGTTTCGAGATTGGTCTCACGATACCACAGTGGGCGGATGTAGATGCAGTAGGTGAGAAGCCGGAGGCTATCGACATCGCACATGGGGGGCAGATGACACAGATAAAAGACGATCTGATAGAGATAGAACAGGCGCTCGTGGCTTTGGACAAGGACCACGCTGTCCTAGCAGGGCGATTTACGAGCCACGACCCTGCAAACAAGGATGGGGGAGAGGAATATAAGGAGATCATGAGGATGCAGGCTGGCCTTGAGGGAAAGCAAAATCCCCTGCAAGACAAAAAGGAGAGCAGACAGAGGCCCTCCAGAAAGTACAAAATGCTGTAAGGGAGAGAAGGCAGACCAGATCACAGACAAAAAACAAGCTAGCCCCTATCCGCATGGCTCCTATAATAATAAGAGGACAGGACCTGGAATATCACCCCCTGAAGGCGTCGGACATGACTCAGGTGACTGAGAAATTGCCGCCCCTCCAGAATGGGGCCAACCCATGGATTGCCCAACTGGAGGAGTTGATGGTCGGCACAGAAATGGCAATGGGGGATGTCAAGAAAATATTGACAAACATGATGGGAAAAGACGGCATGGAAAGGATACTGGAGATGGCTCGCCTGCATGGCCATGTGGGGACTGGAGCGCATGATGCGGACCTGTTCACAGCGTACAGGGGAGTAATGTGGATGGCCCTACGAGAAGCCTATCCAACGAGACTGCACGCAGACCAAATTCAGATTGGTACTCTGGGGGCAACAATTCACCCCAGGCTGTACGTACGACAAGCCTACGCCGCGTGGAAGAATACAACTGGTCAGGAGGCAGGACTTGACCCTATGCATGAAGCCACGTTAAGAGCCAAGATTGAAAACGGCCTCCCCCTAGAGGTAAGACAGAGATTGGCCGAGGTGGTGTCATTGTCAAGTATGGCAGTGAACTTATATATTGATCAAGTAGATCATTACGTTGAACTGTATCAGAAAAAAGAGCAAAGGGCAAAGGAGAAGGATATGGATCAACAACGTAAGATCATGTATCAACAGCCAACCGATGCAGTGAAGGTAGTGGAATACCTTCAAGCCTTGGTCCAGGCCCCACAACCAAGAGGTGGGACAGGCTATGAAGGGGAACCACAGGAACAAAGACGGGCTCAAGTGGGAACACAAGGGGGTCATGCGCCAGAACAACAACAAAGGTCAAGAGGAGCAATCGGGTGGCAACCACGAGGAAGAGGTGGAGGCAGAGGCCGGAATCCGAATGGATACCCGGTGCGGCGGATGGAGTGTTGGGGGTGCGGGGAGACTGGTCATCTCGCACGGGACTGTGGACAGGACTATCAAGCCAGAGGGGGAGACCGGGGAAGAACTTGGCAAGGCCAAGGCCAACCCCGAGTCCAAGACTCTAGTGAGAACAATGGCCCGGTAAATCCAGCAAGAGGGCCAGATGAACCACTATGAAGAGGCCCAGAGAGTCCAATGGGGAGGTGTCAGCTGTCAGTGTCGTCTTTGAGGGAGGAGCCTATTGTGTGCGTAACGGTGAATGACAAATCTGTCAAGATGATGGCAGACACCGGTGCGGCCTACACGGTAGTACAACCCCAAGACGCGACGCACCTAACCATGTCTGGTCGATACGTACGGACAATTGGATTTGAGGGAGTAAACCAGCTGACGGCTGTTACCGATCCTGTGACTCTGAGATATCAAGGCAGGGAAGCGACTCTCCCTGTGCTGGTCTCGGAAAGCACACCTATTAACTTACTTGGCCGAGATGGGCTGGGGTTACTGGGGATGGACATTAAATGTACTGCGGAGGGTTGCGTGATAGCCGAACGAGAAGACCAGTACTATCAGATGGTACAACGAATTGACAGTCAACCACCAGAGATTTATTGTCTAGGGGGACTGGACCAAGAGCTGCTTGGTCCAGCCTTGCAATGGGAGAAATTTATCACTACCAATATGCCTGAAGCAAGGGATCCAAAGACCCCCTATCATTGCACTCTGCAGTATCATAGAGATGCAGACTCGTCACAGACTAAGGAGTGGCTGAGGGTGCAACCTGACAAAGTACAGCTGAATGCTACCAATATCATATTGGGGCCACAGGGAGCAGCGCTACGTATTGCACGGAGCGACTATCTGCATAAAGAGCACGGCATTATGGACAGTGTTCCCCATGTGACTTTGAAGGTAATCAGCTCATGTGATCAACAGCACATAGGCGAAATGATGAAAAAAGCTGAAGGGATAGAATTTGAACAGATGAAAGAAAACAAACGGATCTGGATAAGCCCTGATAAAAGGTTTATTAAGATCATGGTTCAAGGCACAGGGATGGGTCGTCCTCAAACTGTGCAATTATCCCAAGAGACACTGGGAGAACTCCCTAATGCATCAAGCCTCCAAGAGGAGATGATGGAGGCGGTGCCTGAGACGCTGTGTGCAAAGAACAGCACTGACATTGGACTAATCAAGTCCGCTCAACCTGTGAAGGTGGAGCTTAGACCTGGGGCCACCCTGCCTTGGAAAAACCAGTATCCATTGAAGGAGAAAGCGGTGGCTGGAATCGAGCCACAGATAAAAGGACTTTTAGCTGCAGGAGTCCTACGGAAAACAACTAATCCCCGGAGCAACACGCCGTTGCTACCCGTGGAGAAGCCTGATACCTCTTACCGGCTGGTGCATGATCTAAGAGCTATCAACGAGGTGTTACTTGACTATCCATCAGATGTCCCCGACCCCCATGTGCTATTGACATTTATCCCGTCGAAAGCTGAATACTTTACGGTTATAGATTTGTGTAGTGCATATTTTAGTGTGCCCTTGAGCGAGGAGTGCCAGCATTTTTTTGGTTTTACTTATAAGGATGAATATTATGAGTATACTAGGATCCCGCAGGGACTAAAGCATTCGCCACACATATTCAACAAAATCCTAAGGGAGGATTTAGAGGGGTTGGATAAAGTCATGACCTCTAGGGTCATTCAGTACATGGATGATCTGATACTGTGCGCGGACGATCAGAAAACATGTCATCGCGATTCCGTGAAACTGTTGCAGCTGTTGGCGGAAAACGGCCATAAAGTGTCGTTGAAAAAGTTGCAATATTAAACCTTTAGTAAACCTAAAGTGATCTATTTAGGACAAACAATTTCACAGGGCCATCGGGCTATTTCAGAAGAACATTTGGTGGCCATAAAGACGGCGCCCAAACCTGTGACGGTACGACAGCTAATGGGATTTCTGGGTATAATGGGGTACAGCTCTCCATGGGTCGAGAACTATACGGAAATAGTGAAACCATTGAGAGAGATGATGAAAGAAGCGGGCGTTGATAAACTGAGCAGTAAAGTGGTATGGACCGAAGATGGCTCACGGGCATTCGAAACAATCAAGTCCCGACTGTTAGAGGCGCCGGCCCTGGCTTTGCCTAACTATACCAAGAAATTCATACTCTACGTCTCTTCTTCTCCAGATCAGAAGCAGGCGTGCGCGGTGTTGGCCCAGAACACAGGGGTGGGGGCGCGACCGCAGCCGATGGCGTACTACTCAATTGCCTACTCGGAAGTAGAGATGGGGATGGCTCCATGCTACCGAGAAATGGCTGGAGTGTATACGATGTACGAAAAAGCCGCAAGTATTATGATGGGATATCCAGTGGATATCATGGTGAGGCATGACTTAAAGAGTCTGTTGGAGTCCGGTAAATATGCACTAACGATGCCTCGCATTAAACACTACTACAGACTTTTGGAACAAGAAGACGTGACGCTGGTCAGGTGTTCCATAACGAACCCGGCAGCTGACATCCCTACGCCTGAGGATGGAGAACCCCACGACTGTATAGTCGAAGCCGAGAGGTACTCTAAACTCAGAGCAGACTTGCAGGCGTTTCCATTTAGCAGTCCAGATCTGGAGTTATGGACTGACGGCTCTTGCTATCGTGTTGGCGAGGGACTAAAAGCAGGCTACTCCGTGGTAAGGTCACAGGGCAAAGGGTTTGTGGTGGAAAAAGCCGAAACATTATCACAACCTTGTTCAGCCCAATTAGCAGAGTTGGTCGCACTGACGGAAGCATGTAACATGGCAGAGGGCAGAATTGTAAATATTCATACCGATTCGGCCTATGCGCACGGCACCGCATTCTTGTTTGGCACAGTGTGGAAAGGGCGAGGTTTTAAGAAAGCTGATGGAAGCGCCATAAAACATTGTAGTCAGATTAAACGGTTGTTAGAAGCAATTATGAAACCAAAGCAGATTGCGATAATCAAGTGTGCTGCCCACCAGTCTGACGAGTCAAAAATAACTCGAGGAAACAAAAGAGCAGACGAAGCTGCCAAGGAAGTGACAGGTGCCGACAGAGCAGGTAAGGTGTTGGTTATCACACACGGAGTTGAGTTAGAGGACAAGATAACCTACAAAGATGTTTTGACTTTCCAGGAGGAGGCTAGTCAGGTAGAACGAAACCTCTGGATAACCAGGGGAGCTTGTCAGGATGATTCAGGTTTGTGGCGCGACGTCAGTGGATTTGTGGTGGCTCCTGCGGGCCTGGTCGGACTGCTGATCCACACGGCTCACGACTTTTGCCATGCGCATAAAGGAGAGGTAAGGAGAAAAATCAGAGAATATGGCTTTTGGGCGCCAGATTTGAACAGTCAAATTGATCATGTGCTACAGAGATGTGTAATATGTTTGAAAAACAATATACGTAAGGGGATTAGTGTGTCACCAGGACATATCCCCACGCCCAATGGCCCAATGCGAGACCTTGTAATTGATTACATTGACATGATTAAGCCCATTAATCAGAAGAGATATATTCTTGTCGTTGTCTGTCGTTTTTCAAGGTGGGTGGAGGCGTGCGCCACCCGGCACAAGGATGCAGCATCAGTGGCTAAGTTCTTATGCCAAGAGGTAATTCCCCGGTTTGGTTTAATGGACAGAATAAGCTCGGACAATGGAAAAGAGTTTGTCGACAAAACTGTACGTTTAATACTCCAACATTTAGGCATAAAACAGCGATTGGGGGCCGTTTATCATCCGCAGAGCCAGGGGATGGTGGAACGCATGAACGGGACGCTAAAAAACAAGCTGGTAAAGATCTGTCAACACACAGGATTGAATTGGCTGAACGCTCTCCCTCTAGCACTGATGGCATGCCGGTCAAGCGAGGTTCGCGGACTGCGTCTGACACCGCACAAAATGATGTTAGGTCGCTGCATGGTAGTACCAGGTTTGCGCGCGACAGGCAAAGGTCCGAGTTTGGACATCCTGGACAACGATATGCGTGAGTACGTAAAATACATGTCAAAGATACACAGAAATATTCTGGATCATGTCTCCAGTAGACAGGAGCATGAAACCGGGGAGGAGGTGAATAGGCAGACTACACCTCAAATCATACCAGGCGACTACGTTTATGTTAAAGTATTTAGACGCAAGTGGTTTGGCGCGAGACGAGAAGGGCCATACAAAGTCGTTCGAGCCACCGAGAGGGCTTTACAAATCCAAGGATCGCCTATGTGGTTTCACGTTACTCATTGTGTAAAAGCAATCGATACGGACCAAGAATGGGAACCTGAACCACGAGACCTTGACGATAAAACCGGGGCGTCGCAACCGTTACATGAAGGCGAAGTGGAAGCGGCGGAAGATGAAATTGGGGTGGCGCTAACCCCAAACGATGGGGAAGATGCGAATGATTATGGCGAGCCAGACCGAGGGGACCACGATTGGCCACGAGTAGAAGATGAGGGTTTTTTACAGGAACCAGACAGAGGAGAAGATTATGAATTGGAACATAATAATTTCTCCTCTGTGGATTTGGAGAAGGTACCAGAAGAACTGGAGGAACCAGTGCTTAGCACAAACCCGGAACAAGATACTCGACCAAAACGAGTCATCCAGAAGCCTCAACGGTACACATAGGGGAAAGAAGGGATACTGTAACTGATAGGCCTTGGAGAGGGCGTGTATATATACATTTTTCATTTTTCATTAGCTAAGCTCTCTCCTTTTTTAGAAATGTTTAGATAGTAAATGCAATGTAAAGTCTTTTCTTTCAGAGTGGATTGCACAAAATAGACACGTTTGGTTAAAAAACACATAAGTATAGTCTAAACCTGGTAATTGGTACGATCATCTTTTTGCATAAAGGGACGGACCTAGACTGAAGTGAAATTGATATAACTGATACATTGTGTATAACCTGCAAATGAGTGGAAATTGTTAAACGGTGTGAGTGAATAGAGAACTGTGTAAACATAAATGGATTCATAGTCGGTCAGTGGAAAAGGGAGCTAATGTGGGTGTTGAAAGCAATTGATACTAACAAATATGAAAAATGAGTTAGAAGGATTCTGGAAATATTTGGTTCATTAGGTGATTTGGCTAAACAGTAAGGTTAAGGTAATTGTAAACAGTTTGATTGAGAAAATACTAACAAGTATATTGGGGATCATTAATCCCCAAACCGGGGAAACTGTGGTCGTTTTGTCAACCAATCTGTGTAAAATGTACCAGCACTGCACAGAATGGCGAAAATGGGAAAGGTAATATACACCACATAAATGCACAACACAAGATTAGAAAATGCAGACAAATCAATCAGAGAACCAGCTGGCTGTCTCAATCTCCTGGTGAGGGGGGTGAGATAAGCAGTAAGCTAATTTAACCAGAGACAGTGGCTGTTTTATCTTCTGAGAAGGGGGTGAAATCAGCAGCTGTGTGGTTTTACAGTTTTAAGATCAAAGGACCTCCAGGAGACATTTGGTCTGTAAGGTTGAATACACAGGATATATTCAAACGGCCTTAGGAGCCAGACATTTGGTCTACAAGAATAGATCAAAGAGTTATATCTGTTGCCCCTTTTGGCCTTCGGCCCCCCTCTTTTGCCCAGTAGGGGTATCTTGAAACTGTTGGAAAAACGCCCACTAATAAATTCAGTTCTGATGTCACTGTAGTGGATTAGCCTATGGACAGCCAGAGATATTGTTTCTCCAATCAGGGAGCTCGGTACGAATTAGACGAATACGCCCGCTTGTCGTAAAATTAGGGGCGGAGTCTAGATTTGAATATGGCCAGCTCCACGGAGAGACAGACACACAATCCCACGAACGAGAGACAGGAAACAACAGCGAATACACACTCTTCCTCCACCAGACAAAGAAGACCACAGCAGAGAGACGGCATTCTGAAACATCATTGAAGAACGAAGAACGAGAGCTGCTTATAAGCTACAAGCTTTTTAGGTTATATTGAATATTTAGGCTAAAGTCTGATAAATCTCGGCATAGGGAGATCTTCTATCAGATTTTATTGCAAGTGATTCTTTCAAATATTTGATTTGTAATTTAATGAAATCCTTTTTTATTAAACCAACGGATTTTTCAAAACTGCTCGGAACTCGATTTCTTCAAACCGCCGTGCCGTGTTCTCTGTTGGTAACGAGCAGAAAACCATTTCACTGGTTTCTGCAATTGTAGATTTAGTACTTCAAAGAGCTTTTTAAGGTTTAACACAACGCAGAGCAGGTAGAATAGATAGATTAAGCTAGGAAGTTACTACACCTTCTACCAAACACACCACCCTCGTGACTTGCACGTAGGCGGGGGTAAGGCCCATGATGTGGGAGACCACCTGTCCCTGACGGACGTAGGCCTCCATTGAGGGGAAAAATGGACAGACAACGTCCACCCCTCTCACCGGGCGGCGTTGCCATAGATGACCTATGAGATCGTCAGGAATAGGGACAGGCAGTGGCTGCGGCAGCGGCACGCCGTTTGCGACTGCCGCCGCCGCCATGAGCTCGGGGAACAAAGCATGCAGTTCCCCCTGCATACTTTCCCCCAACGAGCTCGCGTCCCTCACATGCAGCAGACTACTGGTTAAGGAGCCACATTCTGATGTGGCTGATAGCAGGGCATCCCGCCGCTGAGTCGGAGGTTCTAACCCAACATCTGCGTACGAGGAATCCCAAGGAGACATCTCACCCCCCTCCAGTGTTACCTGGACGGGCGGGGGACATGTCTCCACCGGGGCTTCGAACAAGAACCCGTCCGCTTCTACCATGTAGTCCTCTGTTTCCATCGGCAATGGAGAATCAGACGCATCCTCATCCGGCTCCAGCAACTCACCAAAACCAGGCCGTTCGCGTCTGCAAGCCACCATCTTGCGACGGGAGCGAGCTGACGCAAACAGTTTGCGTCTCAAATCCCCCGCAACCAAAGGAGCCGGCCGCCCAACAGCGGATGACTCCCCGGAAGCAGAGGAACCAGAGCCGGAACCAGGCCATCGCACAGGAGACGGCGCTGGTGCACCAGCTCCTTGGAGAGGCAAACTACCCATCGGACGCCTACCGGGCGTGGCTGCCGACCACGAGAGAGGCCTCAACCCCGCTCCAAGACGTACGACAGAGGCGGCAATGGAGAACCGCTGGTGAAGGGTGACGTTGCGAGCGCGACCCTCCGAGGTAAACATTATGACTTCGCTTTTTTCTTTTTAAATATATGAGAGAAGAAAAAAGCAAGAAAAAATTTAAACACGTATCAACTTTCTTCAACTAAACAACCTCGTCAAGTGTGGGTATCTACCGAAGGCACTTCCTTGTGGTGAAAGTGAAGAAGGAGGCGAGTAGGTGACCACACACCTGCTTATGAAGGTAAGCGGATGGGGGTGTGGCCAGACGGATGTCGGTATGTAAAGGTACATTGTGGAGTTTTTTATTCAGTGCTAGGCACGAAGTGAGGTTAGTGCAGAATGACGCTGAGCGGAAGCCAGAATGAAATAGAACCGTCTTTAGTGTGGTAGTGAAAGGTTTAACCTGCTGTAGTGTGGTAGTGAAAGGGTTAACCCTCTGTAGTGTGGTAGTGAAAGGGTTAACCATCTGTAGTTTGGTAGTGAAAGGGTTAACCTGCTGTAGTGTGGTAGTGAAAGGGTTAACTTTATGTAGTGCGGTAGTGAAACGGTTAACCTTATGTAGTGTGGTAGTGAAAGGGTTAACCGTCTGCATTGTGCTAGTGAAAGGGTTAACATTATGTAGTATTGTAGTGAAATGGTTAACCTTCTGTAGTGTGGTAGTGAACTGGTTAACCTTCTGTAGTGTGGTAGTGAAAGGTTAACCTTCTGTAGTGTGGTAGTGAAAGGTTAACCTTATGTAGTGTGATAGTGAAAGGGTTAACCATCTGCAGTGTGCTAGTGAAAGGGTTAACATTATGTAGTGTGGTAGTGAAAGGGTTAACCGTATGTAGTGTGGTAGTGAAAGGGTTAAACGTCTGTAGTGTGGTAGTGAAATGGTTAACCGTCTAGTGTGGTTGTGAAAGGGTTAACCATCTGTAGTGTGGTAGTGAAAGGTTTAACCTTATGTAGTGTGGTAGTGAAAGGGTTAACCGTATGTAGTGTGGTAGTAAAAGGGTTAAACATCTGCAGTGTGCTAGTGAAAGGGTTAACCCTATGTAGTGTGGTAGTGAAAGGGTTAACCATATGTAGTGTGGTAGTGAAAGGGTTAACCGTATGTAGTGTGGTAGTGAAATGTTTAACCTTCTGTAGTGTGGTAGTGAAAGGGTTAACCTTACTGTATGTAGTGTGGTAGTGAAACGGTTAACATTATGTAGTGTGGTATTGAAAGGGTTAACCGTCTGCAGTGTGCTAGTGAAGGGGTTCACATCATGTAGTGTGGTAGTGAAAGGGTTAACTGTCTGTAGTGTGGTAGTGAAAGGGTTAACCCTATGTAGTGTGGTAGTGAAATGGTTAACCGTATGTAGTGTGGTAGTGAAAGGTTTAACATTATGTAGTGTGGTAGTGAAAGGGTTAACCTTATATAGTGTGGTAGTGAAAGGGTTAACCGTCTGCAGTGTGCTAGTGAAAGGGTTAACATTATGTAGTGTGGTAGTGAAATGGTTAACCTTCTGTAGTATGGTAGTGAAAGGGTTAACTGTATGTAGTGTGATAGTGAAAGGGTTAACCATCTGTAGTGTGGTTGTGAAAGGGTTAACCGTTAAACCTTTGTCATGTGGCAGTGAAAGTGTTAACCTTTTGTATTGTCGCAGTGAAAGGGTTAAACCTTTGTTACTGTGGTAGTGAAATGGTTAAATTGCAAATCCATATTTACCTCGGCTGCGCGCGTTGGCAGACAGAATCAGATAATGAAATCTCCTTCTTGTTGGTTAGGGACGAACCACCAATCGACTTGTTTGGGGGAGGGTTCTTTTTCATTTTTTTGTTCAGTCTTTCATCTTTTGTGTGCAAGTGCCGTGGTTCAATATCTCATTACGTTAGCAGCTGATAAAGAAAGAGGGGCTGGGTCTGAAAGAAGGATGCAAGGGGTTGAGAGGAGGAGTAAGAGGCCCAGTCTCTCATTATTGATGTTAGATTTCCCCCGCTATTCAGCATGAATGGTGAGGAGATCGCTCAGAGAAGTGTTATTAAATATGAATGCATTTAAAGAAACGATCATTTGTACATCAATTACTCGCCCGTGCGCAGCTTTGATTTATTTTCTCTCTCTCGCATGCCTCCGTGAATTAAAGTAAATGTTTTACTTAAACAGTAAAACTATATACTGTATATAACTATAATATATTGACATTTTATTATTTTTATACCCAGTCTTTAGTTGTTTTTGTGTGTTTTACTATGTTTACACTGCTGCTGTTTTTAACCCTTTCACTACCGCATACCAAATGGTTAACCCTTTCACTGCGACAATACAGAAGGTTAAACTTCTGTAGTGTGGTAGTGAAAGGGTTGTGTCCTGTGTTTTTATAATGTATTTTATTCCATGTTATGCACCATTGGAGTGGCAAGTAGAATTTTGCTGTATAATATACAATGACAAATAAAGGCTGATTCTGATTCTATATCAATCAGTTTAGAAACTCTCAAACACAGAGCGGCCGGGTAGCGCAGCGGACTAAGCGTCTGCCTACCACCATGGAGACAGTGGGATCGAATCCAATTGCCAGCGGTACCTCCGGCTTGTCAGTCGTCCGTGCTGACACAATTGGCAGTGTCAGTGGGTGGCAAGCTGGTGTGGGTGGGTCCTGCTCGTTGTAAAACAGCGACTCCTACAGTTCGGTCGGGGCACCTGCACAGCGAGGGAAGGATCTGGAGGGAGGTAGTGTGACCTTCCACACGTTACACTCTCCCAGTGAGAGTCCGCGCTGCCAGGCTGCCGGCTGGCTGCACATGTGTCGGAGGAAAGCATGTGATAGTCTCCGGCCCCGGACCAACAGTAGGGGGGGTGCGCAACGATCTGGAAGGGGATTGGGAATTGGCATAACGACTAACAGTGGGATCGGAGAAAAATCGGAAAGGAGGAGAAAAAAATATATATCAACTCTCAAACACATCTTGTAGTATAATCCTCATGTATGTCTCATGTATGTTCAGTACTGTACCTACTTCCCAAACACATGCATCTTCGCAAACACTTTGCTAGCGTTTCCGGATAAGTGCTGCCTTCAAGTCGAACTCGTGAGTTTGTGGTCTCGACATAGAGTAGACGATACACCCGGCCTTCAGGTGGATAATGTCGTGAGGACACGGTCGCTTGGCTACGGTCGCTTGGCAACGGTCGCTTGGCAACGGTCGCTTGGCAACGGTCGCTTGGCAACGGTCGCTTGGCAACGGTCGCTTGGCAACAGTCGCTTGGCAACTGGACAATGGGCCGAAACTGGGCAGAAAATGTCCACTCACGACGTTGTGACGCCACAATAGTGTGTCGTTCATATGGACTCTTCTCGTGAACACGGCCAAACATGACCTTGGATGAACTTTTGGGATCGTTTTGAAATAGTCATCAAGTATGGCTGCCGTATTTGAATCCTCCATTCAACGTGGAGGCATGTGAGGAAAAAATAAAGGCATCATGGGATGAGTAATTGATTTGAAAAATAACCATTTTTGGGCTGAAGTGTTCCTTTAAAAGGGGGAACGGTGGGGGAAGCTTATTGAGTATACAGTTTGCACCCTCCAAAATATACTACAAGTTCTTTATCATCATCAGACTATACAGTAAAGCTTTCAAAGTGAGTCATTGGTTTAATCTGGTAAGTGTGCTGTGCGGTTCCACATCAAAGCTAAACGGCAGGGTGCTAATGTAGGCCTCGTTCCCAGAGCCAGGCGGCCCGCCCGCCGACGCCCAGACAAATAGACATGTATTAATGTCAATTAGGACACTCGTCGAATCAATTGTGTAACCCGCGTCTTCGCACTTTGCAGAAGTGAAGTACAAAAGAACACATTAACGCCTCCTCGTCGACCAATCAAATCCTTTGACCTTTCGGCCGCGGTGGGTTTATTTAAAGACTGAACACTGTCTCAGAGAAATACGTTGCCATGTAATGACATCCATCAACTTTGTTTTGGAACTTTATTAAACGGTTTGCCATGGAGAAACGTATATGGTCAATTTAGAATTGATTCTATTAGATTAGATTAAAATTGATTGTCATCATACGGCACAAGTAGAGTACAACGAAGAGAAGTTTGGCATCCAACCAGAGTGCAAATGTAACAGTAAAGTGCAATGGTAATATACAATGTAGAGGTGGTTAAACTGAGTATATAATATATAAATTAGTACTACTGAGTAATAGTGATAATCACATGTATGTACAGAGTTGTAGTATTAATATATACAGTGATACAGGTATAAAGACACTATGGTAGTAAGTCATACTGGCCAGCAGCATAACTAGTAAGAGTAGGTAAGGGATATGTACAGATATAGATATATTATCTACAGATATGCAGGTATGTACAGACAGATGTGGATATATATATATATACAGTAAGAATAAATATATATACGGTATATACAGCATTATTGTATGTACTATCATACAGTTATGCGTTACAGCAGGTGTATAAGTAGGTATATATAAGGATTATATGCACGTATATTCAGACAGATATGGATATATACAGTATATATATATATGCTGTAAATGAATATATATGGTATATACAGCACTATTGTGCACACATGCTATCATACAGAGTTATATGGGTAGACTATAGTTTGAGGTAGGTAGTTATGATTACAGTGTAGGGCAGTTGTAGACAGTGAAAGCAGTTGATGTATACATTGAGTATAGACATTTAACTAAATGGTGATTTCATTGGATGTGCACTGTTAATTAATGCTTGTATATATTATCTTGTGTTGTCATGTTTGTTTATGTGTTTGTTTAAAAAATAATAAAAAAATTAAATACACAAAATTGAGTATAGGCAACAGAGTTCAAAGGTCATACAGTGGGGTAACAGAGCCTATGGTGTAATGAAGTAAGAACTATGCAGGCGCAGATTGCCCACGGAGTCTCTCGAGATCTAGGTTCATCAATCTGCGCATGCGTAGTTCGGGAGTAGGTGCGAAAAAGTGACTATAGCTCAGCCGGGAAAGTGCAGATCAATTTGGGATTGGTCATCTGTGTTCAGGAGACTCAGGCGTATAAAAGTCTATTGGATCATGTCTCCAGCACTCCCACAGCCATAGCTACAACGACCTAATATCAAGGCTCTCATCCACATTCATTCATTTTATCCCCCAGCTCTCTCCTCCATCAGCTCAATTTAACGCGGAAGTGCAGTGGTCTATGGGCAATACATTACAATGACAAATGAATAAATTACAGGCTACATTAACCACGTATCTCCTTTCTCAATCCAACCGTGACTGTGGTGGATTTACGGGGGTGAACAACCAACATTAAGTCACACAAATAACATTGAAAGTTCAAGAAGTTCTATGCAATTTCTAGGAACTCTAGGAAATGAAATGAAGATGCAAGCTATCCTTTTTCATACAGAGCTCAACGGCTACAGGGAATAGTAAATAGTATAACACTAACAGTCACAGTTAGGGGTCCATTCCAACTGGGCCTCACAGTTAGGGGACCGTTCCCACTGGGTCTAATGATACAAAAAAGAAAGATTTATGTGTTCTGTTAAATGTGGGAAAACTGTGAACCTTCTGATTACCGGATGACCGTTCTACACCTCTTGAACCACTGTCGCCCCAGTAGGTTGGACAACACAGCCTTTTCACGCCCCAAGATGTCTCCAATATTGATTTTGAAAGAGATTAGGATATAGGCCTACACCACCAAATGTTGAAGTCTCCAGTGAGGTTAAGGTTAGAGTCAGTTAAGAAAATGGTTAAAATCCTTAAAATGAATAAATATTCTATATGTATGGTGAGGACTGAAGTTAATAATGATATTCATGAAAAGAAATTGGAACAATACATGAAAAAGATATGTTTTTACATAGATCGCAGTTTTCGGCAAAGGGCTAAAGGTGTGATTTTTTTAAAGGTTGACTCAAGGGTTAAGGACAGTAAAATGTGGAGAATTTTTATCAGATTAGGATTTACATACATATAGATATATAGGATATTGGCCTAAAACATCTCAAACGTTGCCAGTCTGGTAAGGAATGTCCACACATCCCCAGAAAAGGGGCCGGCGGGGGATCTGTTTTTCCACCTTTACGGAAACATGAACACATGGTAATGTGTAAGAAATAGGGGTGTAACGGTACACAAAAACCATGGTACGGTACGTACCTCGGTTTTGAAGTCAAGGTTCGGTACAGGTTTTTGGTACAGTGGGGGAAAGTTCCACTCAGGGGTGATGTAGTGTGCAGTAACTAATTGTACTTGTAGGGCTGTCAACGAATATTCTATATTGAAATTAATAATCAACTTGTAAAAAAAATTCAAAAATAATAATAAATATATTAGATTGTGAAAAAAACAGCCGCTGGTGGGCGGTCGATAGTGGTTAACATACCGTTGTATTGGTTCGGTACACTACACAGCCGTTCGGTACGGTACACACTGAAACGGTTCGGTATGGATACGTGTACCTTTACACCCCTAGTAGAAGCTTTAGATTCAAGTACAGTTGGATCATCTTAGCCAATAAAAGCAAGGACACAATTGGTGAACCTGAGACCAGAAAGTACCTTATAGCCAAACTAAAGACACAGAACAACATGCAACATACCTTATCGTAATTTGCAGTTTATATCAAGGCTGGTAGAAATAATAGATCAATAGATATGTGCACCAACATCTTATTTGGGTGCGTCTCCCTATGGGTTGACTGCTCATCATAAACATAATGTTATCCCCAAACGAGAACAAAATGACAAGGTGGAGGGCTAGCCCCGCCCCCTCGTGGATACACAGAGAGCAGAGACGTTGGAGGCGGGCTGTAGGCTGCCTCGCACCCAATCAGAAGTAAGAAGTGGTACTGTGTTTTTTTCCGGTGCTACTTTTCCATTGGCTGAAAGAAGAAATTGAGTGGGCAGGGACACACGTTTGGCTGGGCTAAGCCTACACCTCTGCCCCCTAGGGACAGCCGGCCCTGGGTTATATCGGGAAAACAAAACCATGCGAGTAGATTCTATTGGACAAACAGGTGATGTGGAACAGCCACGGCTGTCAGCACGTCAGGAGGAGACTGACATCACCCCTTCAGGATCTCGTTTTTTACCCATCAAGAAAACTGCTGCTGGGGGCGGCTAGGTGGTGCAGTGGGCAAGGCGCTCACCACCAATTCTGGAGACGCTGGGTTCGAGCCCAGCTCTCCGCATTGCTATCAGCTTGACTGGTCGTTCATACTAATACAATTGGCAGTATTAGGGGGTGGGAAGCTGATGGGTGGGGATCGGACGTTGTGGACAGCGACTCCTACAGGTCGGTTGGTGCGCCTGCGCAGCAGAATCAGGAAGCGACAGGGGCGGCGTGCCCTCCAAACGCAGACCCCCGACGCTGAGAGATTGCGCTGTGCAGGTGAAAAGATGCGACTGCTGCTTCCTCGAGTACCGGAGGGGACACGTGATGTAAGGCTTAGTCCACATTGCAGCCGGCTTGTGGGAGGCATGGCCTAACAACGTTCGAGACAGGGGAGGGTAGAATTGGACGATACGAAATTGGGATGGGAGAAAAATAGAAAATGGGAGAAAAAGTAGATAAAAAAAAAAAAATGCTGCTGTGCTGGTTCCTCTTCTCAGGCATCTTGACACACAGTGCTGTTGGTTCTGCCCACTGGGGCTTTAAATGTACTTAACTACTAAAAAGTAAAAGTAAAAACTTTTTTTTTTATTGCAAGGAATTAGACCAGGGGGTCTCAAACTCATTCCATCGTGGGCCAAGTTTTCATTCGATATGAAATTATTCTTCTGATAGCAGGTGTTTAATCAAAGATCCCCGCTTTCTAGTCCTGCACAAGGACCAATCGGCATGGGTATGGGCGGGTTCATTTTCCATTGATGGGGATTTCATTGGCTGTTTTTAAATAAAGTGCGGCCGCAGGATTAATAACGTTAATGTTAGTTCGGACAGATAAACAAATAATATACTAATTAAAATGGTTGGAGCTGTGAGACATAGTACTTAGTACTTTGTAGATCTGCATTTTAAATGTAAGGAGTAAAATGTTCCCAGAAGCCCCCCCCCCCCTCCCTCTCCAGCCAATGATAGGGGACCAGGGGAAAATAGAAGTGGTGATGATTTGATGCACATCAGTGTGACAGGCTGGCGATGGAGTCCCTGGTACTGACTGACGGGTGCAACGGGCCTCTGTCATGTCAGCAGAGGCAGTCAGGCAGCCATGCAGGCGCGCGTGTGTGTGTGTGTGTGTGTGTGTGTGTGTGTGTGTGTGTGTGTGTGTGTGTGTGTGTGTGTGTGTGTGTGTGTGTGTGTGTGTGTGTGTGTGTGTGTGTTTACAGTACACAAAAGCAGGGGTGTACAGTACTTGAGTAGTTGTACTTCGTTACAATACTTAAGTACTGTTTTTGGGGATTTGTACTTTACTCTAGTATTATTAGGTTTGTATACTTGTACTTTTACTCAATTACATTTCAGAGAAAATTAAACATACTTTTTACTCCTTACATTTAAAATGCAGACCTACAAAGTACTATGTCTCGCAGGTCCAACAATTTGAATGAGTATATTTGTTTCTCTGGCCGAACTAACGTTAACGTTATTAATTCTGCGGCCGCGCTTTATTTAAAAACAGCCAATCAAATCTCCATCAATGGAAAATTAACCCGCCCATACCCATGCTGATTGGTCCTTGTGCAGGACTAGAAAGCGGGGATCTTTGATTAAACACCTGCTATCAGAAGAATAATTTCATATCAAATGAAAACTTGGCCCACGCTGGAATGAGTTTGAGACACCTGGTCTATTCCTTGCAATAAAAAAAGGTTTTTACTTTAAGTACATTTAAAAGTAAAAACTTTTTGACTTTTACTCAAGTGTGTTTTTAGCCAGATAATCTGACTTTTACTTGAGTACGATTTTGAGACGGTACCCATACTTTCACTTAAGTATAATGTCTGGGTACTTTTTACACACCTGCACAAAATATATGTACTGGGAACAAAATAAGTCTTGCACACATAGATGAGCACCAGAGGATGAGAGGATGAGCACAAGATGATGAGACCAGAGGATGAGATGATGAGACCAGATGAGCACCAGTCCACATTCAATTCAATGGACTCAGGAAGTGGATTTTGTTTCAAATTCAATATTGGAGACATCTTGGGCCGTGAAACGTCTGTATTGTCCAACCTACTGGGGCGACAGTGGCTCAAGAGGTGTAGAGCGGCCATCCGGTAATCAGAAGTTTCCCGGTTTGATTCCGACTCCTCTCAGCTCAAGTGTGTCCTTGAGCAAGACTTAACCAGTGGCGGCTCGGCACTAGGGGCACTGGGGCGCCGCCCCCCTTGGTTGAGAGCAATGAGAGAGTAGGAGAATAATTAATTAGTATTAATTAGAACTAATTAGTGAAGGAGATTTAAAGGCTTGCTGGCATAGCATTAGCGAAGCGTCGAGAAACGAAGAGGGACAAAGAGAGGAGTTTTCCTGGAGTTCTTCGCCGAGGGATCCACCAATCCACCCAGTGCTAAGTACACCATAACCCTATATTCCCCTCCCTACAACCTTCTCCCTGCCACTCTTAACACCACAATGTGCCTCATACCTATATCCACAATCTGCTCCTCCAGAACAGATTCAACCCATCCACGCCAGTTTGCTAGCAACCCGGCTAATCTCTCCTACCCTCCTACAGCCACTAATACACCTGTCACAGTACGTGGAGGCTTATGGAATTGTCAATCAGCAGTCAAGAAAACTGACTTCATTACTGCCTACGCCCATAGTCAAAATCTGCAGCTCCTGGCTCTAACTGAGACCTGGATAAGTCCCAATAACTCATCAACACCTGCAGCAGCATTATCTACAAACTATAACTTCACTCACACACCTCGACCCTCCAGACAGGGTGGAGGCACTGGCCTCATGACATCTCCTTCATGGGCTACAAACGTAACACCACTCCCAGAACTGTCACTCTCCTCCCTCGAATATCATGCAGTATCTGTCTCTAATCCTTTCAATCTCACCATTGTTACACTCTATCGCCCTCCAGGTCCCCTCGATCACTTCGCAGATGAGCTGGACATGCTTCTAAGCTCCTTACCGGAAGATGGTACCCCTCTCCTTCTATTGGGCAACTTCAACCTGCCTGACTAATCTCAGTCGGTCCCAGTGGTCTCCCTCCTACAACAATTTGACCTGACTCCCACTGCCATGCCTCCCACCCACAAAGCAGGCAACTCCTTGGATCTCATATTTTCCCATAACTCCAGCATCATTAACACCACGGTAACTCCCCTACATGTATCCGACCATTCCTTCATATCCTTCTCACTAACTCTCATGCTTAACCGGAAGGTCTTCATCCCAACTCAAACCGTCTCACTCAGATGCAACCTGCCCTCCCTATCCCCCTCCACCCTCTCCTCTGACATAATATCCGCTCTACCTTTGAGTGATACCTTCTCTGCTCTCCCCACAAAGATGGCAACCTCCACCCTCCTCTCAGCCCTTGCAACCTCCTTCGACAAGCTCTGTCCCCTCGTTGAGAAACCTGCCCGCCGTTCCCCACCCAGTCCATGGCTGACGGATGCAGTGAGAGAACAAAGACAGGTCCTGAGAGCGGCTGAGAGGAAGTATAGAAAGTCACGCCTCACTGCTGACATCGACACATATCACAACCTCTTGTTAACATTCTCCAAAACCATTACGAATACCAAAGCTTCTTTCTTTCACCATAGGATCGAGGCCTCTGCCAAGAATCTTCGCAAACTGCATGCTACCATGTCCTCCCTCCTCACCCCCCCCCACCCCCTCCTCCCTCATCTTTTTCTGCCGAAGACTTTGCGATCTTCTTTGAGGAAAAAGTGGAGAACATCCGCAGCTCCTTCTCCCAACCCCCACCCATTCCAAACACTGAATCGAGAACCTCATCCTTCACTCTGTCATCTTTCTCTCCCATTACAGAAACCGACTACATGCCAGCTGGACCGGCTACCCTCCCCACTCCTCCAGACCATAGCACCGGACATTCTCCCATTTTTAACTGCAACCATCAACTGGTCCCCACCTCCCTAAAACAAGCCAGAGTCACGCCCCTCATAAAAAAACCAACCCTGAACCCCACCGTCATAGGCAACTATCGTCATGTCTCTCTTCTCTCCTTCCTTTCTAAAACACTTGAACGTCCTGTGTAACTGAGGGGTACAATTCCCTGACTGTATTAAATAAGTATGGTATCATTAAACCACTACTGTCTTATGTACATTACTACTGGCCATACAGTACACAGGTATATGAGATGAACACTTCCACAATGACACGGTTCCACACAAATCTTGGTTAGAATAATATTTATTAGCAGCAATAATAGTAGATTACATTACTTTACTTAGAGTCGCGCTTGTAAGGCGAAGAATGTGCGTGAGTAAGTCAAGAGCGTAAGTCCATTATAATATTACGCAGGAGATAATGAATACCACCTGTATCTTAGGAATTATATCTATGGTACACTAGTAGGGCAGCGGGAGATACTAGTAGTGTCCCTCCGGTTGTAGACCAGCAGGGGAGAGGATTTGTCGGTAGCAAAGTCTGGGTCAACGAATAATAGGGAGACTCCAGGTACAGGAGACAGTGCAATAATCTCTTGATCCGCAGACGAATAACAGCTATTCTCCGGCATGCAGCTCCACATGGAAGAAAGCTAGCCAGCCTCAGGCGTCTTAGAGGCGGGCTCGACGTTGCTCCTCACAGGGTAAATTCCACACAATTGTGGGTGTAGACGATTCTCCGCTCCATCAGCTACAGGACCAAAGCAAATATAATCCAGCCAAAAAGGGCTATGTAGTCGTCGGGTAGGTTATCCAGTGTACATATCCACACGGTCCTCGTCTAGGGCTCCTCGGATGAAGGCGCCAGGTTAAGCTGCCCAGCCTGGATAAGCACACTAGCTGGTACGAGGAAACGTTGGTAATGCTGGTCACTGTAGAACGGTAGCCGCACGATACACTATATATAAATAGACTATTACTGAATTAATAGAATAGGTCGAACTCGACGGTACAACGTTAAACTCTGATACTTCAGCTATCAATTCGCACGCTGTCTCAATGCTCTATTTGGGGCCAAACGGGCCCTACTTCACCGCACGTTGTATCGTGGGGTGAGGCTTCACTTGGGTAACTCGAACTACTTCTGTATTCACCTGCACCGTATTTATACGTTAGGTGAACAAACTAGTACCAGCCTTATTCCTGTCTCGTATTCTTGCGCAGAGCCGTTCATGTCCAGGCATGTCTTTGGCGGTGACTTTGAACTAGACCTTGGGGGTATGGCAGTGGCGCCTAAGGGACCGCTGTCCAATAGGAGAACGAAATATTATGGTCTGTACTAGGTAAAGGGATATTCCGTGTATATGTACAAAGAATACACAAGGGATATCAGACGATATACAAATATTATGCAATATATATCAAGTAGTAAATATATATATTCGGTTTAATCTGATCCTTCGTAACAGCCGCCTCCTAATTAGTCCCACCTAATTAGATAAGCAGAGACAGATTAACCGCACTGTCCACTACTCAATGTCCGTTGTGAGGGTAGGGCAGTTCACAAAGTCAGTGGGTCATGGTCGTCATTAAGCGAGTCGGGGAGCCTTGGCAACTCTATCAGCCTCGCCACAGGTCGGGTGTATGTCCGCCCCTGGACGAGCACTTCTGCCGCTCTGACCTTTCCGTCGGCACCAGTGATCACTTTGCTTATGCGGCCGGCCGGCCACGCAGCTCGGGGTAGTGACTGGTCTATGGTCATGACGACTGTTTCCACTTTTAGGTTGTCCCCGTCCTTGACCCGCTTTTGACGGGCTGGAAGGGATGGTAGGGGTGTTAGGAGGAAGCGGGGCTGAGACTGCTTTGATCTGTGCTTGGCTGTGCCTCCACTTCCTCCGTCTGTTTCTCTTGTTTGCTCTGTACCCCGTCTGAGGAGGGGCCGGTTCCGGCCGCCCCTTCAAGGAGTCGCTTGGGGTGCTGGGTTCGAGGTCAGCTACGTCTGGAGCGCAGCTGAGGGGGGTGGAGTTCCGAACTCCCTCTTGTGCCCACGGTTCTCTCACAGGCCTCTCGCTTAATGTCAATAGCCTCTCAACGGGCTGTACGAGGGAGTGGCCGGTGTCGCTCGCCTTTGTGTGTAGGCAGCATGTAGACGTGGGTTGACTGTCAAGTCCGTAGAGGAGGCCCTGGAGCGTCCACCCCAGTCGGGTCTGAACCACGACTGGGCATCCTTTGGGTCCGATGTGGGCCGCCTCAATTGGGAGAATGAGGTCCGCGTGGTCGGAGCCGATGAGCAGGGTCGGTGTGGCGCCGTCGATAAGCGGTATAGGTAGTTGACGTAGGTGCACATACTTTGCCATCAGCTGTGGGATGGGGTAGGTGTACTGTGATAGGCCTATGTCGTGGCTGGTGAAGACGTTGGTAATACTATACTGCTTCTCGGGCAGGTCCACCGCTGCTATCTTAAAGGAGACCTTTTCAACTTTTATGGTCTTCTGGTCCCTTCTGATGGTGCGTATGGTCATGGTACCTTTGGCACCCCGCAGGCCCAACTGGGCTGCGGCGGAAGCGAGGAGGAGAGTCTTTTCAGACCCATCGTCCAGGATGGCGTAAGTGTCCAGGACCCTGTCCTCGTAGCTCAGGAGCACTCTGACCACTTTGATGAGCACTCGGGGGGTCCCGCTATGCTGGTCAATGTGGAGCACTCCTGTTAGTCGGTTGCTTTGGATCTTCTGGAGTGGTGCCGACTCGCGGCCGTCCGAGTAGCACCGTGACTCCCAGTGTCTGCTGTAGCAGTCGGGACAGTAGGGAGCGGTCTGGTGGATCTTTGGTACTGGTGCCACCGCCTCGGCCTGGTACATTACCGCGACGGGCCCACGCTTGAAGAAGAAGTGCAGCAGGTGCGGCGGCGCCCACTTGGAGGTCCTGCATGACATCAACAGGCGTCCTGTTGATGTCATGCAGGACCTCCAAGTGGGCGCCGCCGCACCTGCTGCACTTCTTCTTCAAGCGGCACTCGGCTGCCATATGGCTGCGCGCGCAGCGGAAGCAGCGGCGGTGGTCCTTGATCCACTGACTCACCTCGTCCGTGGTCAGCTTCCCGAAAGTGTCGCATTGATACAGCCGATGTCCCCCTTCACAGTACTGGCATTCAATCTTCCACTCCTCTTTCGTCGAGGGGGTGTTGTGGTTCTTGTGCTGCGGTACTGATTCGGCTTGGTGCATAACGGTCACCGACCGGCGGTTATCATTTGATCCCAGAGGTCCATCTCTGGGGCTTGGTCCACTCCACACGAACGTGTCCAGTCGTAGGCTGCTGACTTCTCTCGCGAGGAAGTCAGACAAGTCTAGGAGGGATGCCTCTGGGCCGTTGGGGTCGCGGTGGTCTCTCTGCCGCCTGAAGCGCTCTTGTCGGGCGGGAGGGAGCTTCTCTAATATCCTCTCTACATTAGAGTTAGCGTACAGTTCATAGATCCCTTTTTCCTTTTGGGACCCCAGCATCCCTACCAGGGACTGTACCTTGATAGAGAGGTCATCCAATGCTCTGTTGTCTCTGGCTGGGGGGAGACGGTCGATGTCTCTTATCTCTTGTATCACATAGTCCCATATGCGTCCATAACGTTGGTCGAGGGCTACTAGAGCCGCGGTGTATGGGGTAGTAGAGTTGGAATATGCCAGCGCTATATTGTGCGCTCTGGGCACCTTCAGGTGCTTGAGTAGGATAGCATACTTGTACGTTTCATCCGGTACATCGGACATCATTGTCTCTAAGCACATTCGTAGCTCTGTGTACTGTGCTCGGTTCTCGTGTGTGAAGTCCGGGAATCTCGGTGTGCCAAGGTACGATGCCATGGATGGCTGGCACATCGGTGAGCATTGGGGGAGAGGCCTCCTGGGCGAGTCTCCCCGTGCGTGTCGTCTTGGGCTGGTACTTGGTGGGTACCGAAGCCCGGGTACCCAGGTGCTGTTCCTCGGTGCTGACGGTGCGTCAAACTCACCCGTGAGTTGAGTCGGGGGTTTGTAACGCAGGGCCTCGGGGCTGACGTCTGGGCTGTACTGGGCCTCCTGGTCCAGAGTACGTTGCTGCTGGTCGGGGCTGTACTGGGCCTCCTGGTCCAGAGTACGGTGCTGCTGGTCGGCTTGACATTCCTGCTCTTCCTCTTCCTCTGCTAGGTCCTGGAGTCTTCTGTTCAGTCTCTCGGCGTGGTCCGGTTCTTCCCGGTTGCTGAGTCTCGTATGGACCGGCCGGGGAGGGGGTTCGGAGACGTGGACAGGATCCTCCTGTTGGCGGGGTCCCGGGTCGCTTGGTCGGGTAGGGGAATGTGTCCTAGACCCTTGTCGTGATGATCTCCGGGAGCTCCGTGCGGAGAGAGGGGCTGTCGCCATGGCAATCAATTTGTCCATCGTCTGCGCCTGCAGCCGGTCGCGCTCTGCCTCGCGCTGGGCATGGGCGGCGTCGCGCACTGCTTCGCGCTGGGCATTGGCGGCGTCACGCTGTGCATTGGCGCTGGCATGGGCGGCGTGGAGCTGTGCATTTGCGGCGTCGCGCTGTGCATTGGCGGCGGCGTGCTGCGCATCGGCGCGGCTTCTCTCAATGTTCTCTTCCGTCTGAAGGCGTCTGGTCTCCAGTCTTATGCGGTCGTCTTCACTCCTTTGTTGCGCCTGGAAGCGCTCTCGCTCGGTTGCAGAATGTTCGCGTTCACTGAGGGCTTGCGCTTGGAGTTGCGCGTGAAGGCGCTCTCGTTGGTCTGCAGCTCGTTCGCGCTCGCTCGTCTGTTGCGCTTGAAGTCGATCGCGGT
This sequence comes from Notolepis coatsorum, assembly GCF_963971535.1. NCBI lineage: Eukaryota > Metazoa > Chordata > Actinopteri > Aulopiformes > Paralepididae > Notolepis > Notolepis coatsorum. Next base: position 195,298,030 of record NC_140168.1, read on the forward strand.
CGGTGGAGGCTGCCAGGGTGGCGATGAGTGCCTGCGCCAGCATCTTGTCCGCTTCGCTGGGGGAAGACACAGGCGGAGGTGATCGGCTTCTGGCAGTGCTCGTTGGAGATCCGTTCTCCTGTCGCGCTCTGAGGAGGTCCATCTCCTGGGTGTGCGTCTCTTCTGGTAGTGGGTCGGGTTCCGTCCCTGGAGGGCTTTCTTTATCCTGGAGCTCTCCGGGGACTACCTCGTTGGCGTCGGCGGGGGGTAAAGTCATGTCAGGTCACTCCTGGTCCCCCCCGTGAGCTTGGTCAGTTACGTTAGAACCCACTAGGGTCTCTACTGGCGGGGTCGCCTGGTCGGTAGGGTTTGACATACTTTTACTATCCGCTTTTTCCGCGTTTAACGTCTGTATAAAGCTAGGTAGTAGACTGACAGCGTAGTCCTCTAGGTAAGAAGGTGGCTGTCGTCTGCGCGTCGGGCGATCTAGCTTAGGAGAACCGTTTGTGGAGTGTTCATCATTGGCCATGTTAATATTAATATTATATTAATATTACGCTAATTACCCTCCGGCTCGAAGGACCAATTGTAACTGAGGGGTACAATTCCCTGACTGTATTAAATAAGTATGGTATCATTAAACCACTACTGTCTTATGTACATTACTACTGGCCATACAGTACACAGGTATATGAGATGAACACTTCCACAATGACACGGTTCCACACAAATCTTGGTTAGAATAATATTTATTAGCAGCAATAATAGTAGATTACATTACTTACTTACGTGAGTAAGTCAAGAGCGTAAGTCCATTATAATATTACGCAGGAGATAATGAATACCACCTGTATCTTAGGAATTATATCTATGGTACACTAGTAGGGCAGCGGGAGATACTAGTAGGTTCCCTCCGGTTGTAGACCAGCAGGGGAGAGGATTTGTCGGTAGCAAAGTCTGGGTCAACGAAGAATAGGGAGACTCCAGGTACAGGAGACAGTGCAATAATCTCTTGATCCGCAGACGAATAACAGCTATTCTCCGGCATGCAGCTCCGCATGGAAGAAAGCTAGCCAGCCTCAGGCGTCTTAGAGGCGGCCTCGACGTTGCTCCTCACAGGGTAAATCCCACACAATTGTGGGTGTAGACGATTCTCCGCTCCATCAGCTACAGGACCAAAGCAAATATAATCCAGCCGAAAAGGGCTATGTAGTCGTCGGGTAGGTTATCCAGTGTACATATCCACACGGTCCTCGTCTAGGGCTCCTCGGATGAAGGCGCCAGGTTAAGCTGCCCAGCCTGGATAAGCACACTAGCTGGTACGAGGAAACGTTGGTAATGCTGGTCACTGTAGAACGGTAGCCGCACGATACACTATACATAAATAGACTATTACTGAATTAATAGAATAGGTCGAACTCGACGGTACAACGTTAAACTCTGATACTTCAGCTATCAATTCGCACGCGGTCTCAATGCTCTATTTGGGGCCAAACGGGCCCTACTTCACCGCACGTTGTATCGTGGGGTGAGGCTTCACTTGGGTAACTCGAACTACTTCTGTATTCACCTGCACCGTATTTATACGTTAGGTGAACAAACTAGTACCAGCCTTATTCCTGTCTCGTATTCTTGCGCAGAGCCGTTCATGTCCAGGCATGTCTTTGGCGGTGACTTTGAACTAGACCTTGGGGGTATGGCAGTGGCGCCTAAGGGACCGCTGTCCAATAGGAGAACGAAATATTATGGTCTGTACTAGGTAAAGGGATATTCCGTGTATATGTACAAAGAATACACAAGGGATATCAGACGATATACAAATATTATGCAATATATATCAAGTAGTAAATATATATATTCGGTTTAATCTGATCCTTCGTAACAGCCGCCTCCTAATTAGTCCCACCTAATTAGATAAGCAGAGACAGATTAACCGCACTGTCCACTACTCAATGTCCGTTGTGAGGGTAGGGCAGTTCACAAAGTCAGTGGGTCATGGTCGTCATTAAGCGAGTCGGGGAGCCTTGGCAACTCTATCAGCCTCGCCACAGGTCGGGTGTATGTCCGCCCCTGGACGAGCACTTCTGCCGCTCTGACCTTTCCGTCGGCACCAGTGATCACTTTGCTTATGCGGCCGGCCGGCCACGCAGCTCGGGGTAGTGACTGGTCTATGGTCATGACGACTGTTTCCACTTTTAGGTTGTCCCCGTCCTTGACCCGCTTTTGACGGGCTGGAAGGGATGGTAGGGGTGTTAGGAGGAAGCGGGGCTGAGACTGCTTTGATCTGTGCTTGGCTGTGCCTCCACTTCCTCCGTCTGTTTCTCTTGTTTGCTCTGTACCCCGTCTGAGGAGGGGCCGGTTCCGGCCGCCCCTTCAAGGAGTCGCTTGGGGTGCTGGGTTCGAGGTCAGCTACGTCTGGAGCGCAGCTGAGGGGGGTGGAGTTCCGAACTCCCTCTTGTGCCCACGGTTCTCTCACAGGCCTCTCGCTTAATGTCAATAGCCTCTCAACGGGCTGTACGAGGGAGTGGCCGGTGTCGCTCGCCTTTGTGTGTAGGCAGCATGTAGACGTGGGTTGACTGTCAAGTCCGTAGAGGAGGCCCTGGAGCGTCCACCCCAGTCGGGTCTGAACCACGACTGGGCATCCTTTGGGTCCGATGTGGGCCGCCTCAATTGGGAGAATGAGGTCCGCGTGGTCGGAGCCGATGAGCAGGGTCGGTGTGGCGCCGTCGATAAGCGGTATAGGTAGTTGACGTAGGTGCACATACTTTGCCATCAGCTGTGGGATGGGGTAGGTGTACTGTGATAGGCCTATGTCGTGGCTGGTGAAGACGTTGGTAATACTATACTGCTTCTCGGGCAGGTCCACCGCTGCTATCTTAAAGGAGACCTTTTCAACTTTTATGGTCTTCTGGTCCCTTCTGATGGTGCGTATGGTCATGGTACCTTTGGCACCCCGCAGGCCCAACTGGGCTGCGGCGGAAGCGAGGAGGAGAGTCTTTTCAGACCCATCGTCCAGGACGGCGTAAGTGTCCAGGACCCTGTCCTCGTAGCTCAGGAGCACTCTGACCACTTTGATGAGCACTCGGGGGGTCCCGCTATGCTGGTCAATGTGGAGCACTCCTGTTAGTCGGTTGCTTTGGATCTTCTGGAGTGGTGCCGACTCGCGGCCGTCCGAGTAGCACCGTGACTCCCAGTGTCTGCTGTAGCAGTCGGGACAGTAGGGAGCGGTCTGGTGGATCTTTGGTACTGGTGCCACCGCCTCGGCCTGGTACATTACCGCGACGGGCCCACGCTTGAAGAAGAAGTGCAGCAGGTGCGGCGGCGCCCACTTGGAGGTCCTGCATGACATCAACAGGCGTCCTGTTGATGTCATGCAGGACCTCCAAGTGGGCGCCGCCGCACCTGCTGCACTTCTTCTTCAAGCGGCACTCGGCTGCCATATGGCTGCGCGCGCAGCGGAAGCAGCGGCGGTGGTCCTTGATCCACTGACTCACCTCGTCCGTGGTCAGCTTCCCGAAAGTGTCGCATTGATACAGCCGATGTCCCCCTTCACAGTACTGGCATTCAATCTTCCACTCCTCTTTCGTCGAGGGGGTGTTGTGGTTCTTGTGCTGCGGTACTGATTCGGCTTGGTGCATAACGGTCACCGACCGGCGGTTATCATTTGATCCCAGAGGTCCATCTCTGGGGCTTGGTCCACTCCACACGAACGTGTCCAGTCGTAGGCTGCTGACTTCTCTCGCGAGGAAGTCAGACAAGTCTAGGAGGGATGCCTCTGGGCCGTTGGGGTCGCGGTGGTCTCTCTGCCGCCTGAAGCGCTCTTGTCGGGCGGGAGGGAGCTTCTCTAATATCCTCTCTACATTAGAGTTAGCGTACAGTTCATAGATCCCTTTTTCCTTTTGGGACCCCAGCATCCCTACCAGGGACTGTACCTTGATAGAGAGGTCATCCAATGCTCTGTTGTCTCTGGCTGGGGGGAGACGGTCGATGTCTCTTATCTCTTGTATCACATAGTCCCATATGCGTCCATAACGTTGGTCGAGGGCTACTAGAGCCGCGGTGTATGGGGTAGTAGAGTTGGAATATGCCAGCGCTATATTGTGCGCTCTGGGCACCTTCAGGTGCTTGAGTAGGATAGCATACTTGTACGTTTCATCCGGTACATCGGACATCATTGTCTCTAAGCACATTCGTAGCTCTGTGTACTGTGCTCGGTTCTCGTGTGTGAAGTCCGGGAATCTCGGTGTGCCAAGGTACGATGCCATGGATGGCTGGCACATCGGTGAGCATTGGGGGAGAGGCCTCCTGGGCGAGTCTCCCCGTGCGTGTCGTCTTGGGCTGGTACTTGGTGGGTACCGAAGCCCGGGTACCCAGGTGCTGTTCCTCGGTGCTGACGGTGCGTCAAACTCACCCGTGAGTTGAGTCGGGGGTTTGTAACGCAGGGCCTCGGGGCTGACGTCTGGGCTGTACTGGGCCTCCTGGTCCAGAGTACGTTGCTGCTGGTCGGGGCTGTACTGGGCCTCCTGGTCCAGAGTACGGTGCTGCTGGTCGGCTTGACATTCCTGCTCTTCCTCTTCCTCTGCTAGGTCCTGGAGTCTTCTGTTCAGTCTCTCGGCGTGGTCCGGTTCTTCCCGGTTGCTGAGTCTCGTATGGACCGGCCGGGGAGGGGGTTCGGAGACGTGGACAGGATCCTCCTGTTGGCGGGGTCCCGGGTCGCTTGGTCGGGTAGGGGAATGTGTCCTAGACCCTTGTCGTGATGATCTCCGGGAGCTCCGTGCGGAGAGAGGGGCTGTCGCCATGGCAATCAATTTGTCCATCGTCTGCGCCTGCAGCCGGTCGCGCTCTGCCTCGCGCTGGGCATGGGCGGCGTCGCGCACTGCTTCGCGCTGGGCATTGGCGGCGTCACGCTGTGCATTGGCGCTGGCATGGGCGGCGTGGAGCTGTGCATTTGCGGCGTCGCGCTGTGCATTGGCGGCGGCGTGCTGCGCATCGGCGCGGCTTCTCTCAATGTTCTCTTCCGTCTGAAGGCGTCTGGTCTCCAGTCTTATGCGGTCGTCTTCACTCCTTTGTTGCGCCTGGAAGCGCTCTCGCTCGGTTGCAGAATGTTCGCGTTCACTGAGGGCTTGCGCTTGGAGTTGCGCGTGAAGGCGCTCTCGTTGGTCTGCAGCTCGTTCGCGCTCGCTCGTCTGTTGCGCTTGAAGTCGATCGCGGTCGGTGGAGGCTGCCAGGGTGGCGATGAGTGCCTGCGCCAGCATCTTGTCCGCTTCGCTGGGGGAAGACACAGGCGGAGGTGATCGGCTTCTGGCAGTGCTCGTTGGAGATCCGTTCTCCTGTCGCGCTCTGAGGAGGTCCATCTCCTGGGTGTGCGTCTCTTCTGGTAGTGGGTCGGGTTCCGTCCCTGGAGGGCTTTCTTTATCCTGGAGCTCTCCGGGGACTACCTCGTTGGCGTCGGCGGGGGGTAAAGTCATGTCAGGTCACTCCTGGTCCCCCCCGTGAGCTTGGTCAGTTACGTTAGAACCCACTAGGGTCTCTACTGGCGGGGTCGCCTGGTCGGTAGGGTTTGACATACTTTTACTATCCGCTTTTTCCGCGTTTAACGTCTGTATAAAGCTAGGTAGTAGACTGACAGCGTAGTCCTCTAGGTAAGAAGGTGGCTGTCGTCTGCGCGTCGGGCGATCTAGCTTAGGAGAACCGTTTGTGGAGTGTTCATCATTGGCCATGTTAATATTAATATTATATTAATATTACGCTAATTACCCTCCGGCTCGAAGGACCAATTGTAACTGAGGGGTACAATTCCCTGACTGTATTAAATAAGTATGGTATCATTAAACCACTACTGTCTTATGTACATTACTACTGGCCATACAGTACACAGGTATATGAGATGAACACTTCCACAATGACACGGTTCCACACAAATCTTGGTTAGAATAATATTTATTAGCAGCAATAATAGTAGATTACATTACTTACTTACGTGAGTAAGTCAAGAGCGTAAGTCCATTATAATATTACGCAGGAGATAATGAATACCACCTGTATCTTAGGAATTATATCTATGGTACACTAGTAGGGCAGCGGGAGATACTAGTAGGTTCCCTCCGGTTGTAGACCAGCAGGGGAGAGGATTTGTCGGTAGCAAAGTCTGGGTCAACGAAGAATAGGGAGACTCCAGGTACAGGAGACAGTGCAATAATCTCTTGATCCGCAGACGAATAACAGCTATTCTCCGGCATGCAGCTCCGCATGGAAGAAAGCTAGCCAGCCTCAGGCGTCTTAGAGGCGGCCTCGACGTTGCTCCTCACAGGGTAAATCCCACACAATTGTGGGTGTAGACGATTCTCCGCTCCATCAGCTACAGGACCAAAGCAAATATAATCCAGCCGAAAAGGGCTATGTAGTCGTCGGGTAGGTTATCCAGTGTACATATCCACACGGTCCTCGTCTAGGGCTCCTCGGATGAAGGCGCCAGGTTAAGCTGCCCAGCCTGGATAAGCACACTAGCTGGTACGAGGAAACGTTGGTAATGCTGGTCACTGTAGAACGGTAGCCGCACGATACACTATACATAAATAGACTATTACTGAATTAATAGAATAGGTCGAACTCGACGGTACAACGTTAAACTCTGATACTTCAGCTATCAATTCGCACGCGGTCTCAATGCTCTATTTGGGGCCAAACGGGCCCTACTTCACCGCACGTTGTATCGTGGGGTGAGGCTTCACTTGGGTAACTCGAACTACTTCTGTATTCACCTGCACCGTATTTATACGTTAGGTGAACAAACTAGTACCAGCCTTATTCCTGTCTCGTATTCTTGCGCAGAGCCGTTCATGTCCAGGCATGTCTTTGGCGGTGACTTTGAACTAGACCTTGGGGGTATGGCAGTGGCGCCTAAGGGACCGCTGTCCAATAGGAGAACAAAATATTATGGTCTGTACTAGGTAAAGGGATATTCCGTGTATATGTACAAAGAATACACAAGGGATATCAGACGATATACAAATATTATGCAATATATATCAAGTAGTAAATATATATATTCGGTTTAATCTGATCCTTCGTAACATCCTGTATCCAACCAACTTACTGCTTATCTCTTACAGAATGACCTCCTAGACCCTAATCAGTCTGGCTTCCGGACTGGCCACTCAACAGAAACGGCCCTCATTGCGGTCACAGAGGCACTTCACTTAGCAAAAGCGAACGGCCTCTCCTCTGTCCTGATTCTCCTAGATCTATCTGCAGCCTTTGACACAGTCAACCATCAGATCCTCCTCGCGGCCCTCGCAGGAATGGGAGTGGCTGGATCTGCGCTGACATGGCTGACATCATACCTCAATGACCGCTCCTACCAAGTGTCATGGAGAGGGACTCTGTTGGCCACCCGCCCCCTGCGGACGGGTGTTCCCCAGGGCTCGGTCCTTGGACCCCTTCTCTTCTCCCTCTACACTAAATCACTGGGTAACATTATCACGGCTCATGGCTTTTCATATCATTGTTATGCCGATGATATTCAACTCTTCCTCTCCTTCCCTCCCTCAGATATCCACGTCTCTGAGCGAATCTCGGCCTGTCTGTCTGACATCTCTGCCTGGATGATGACCAACCACCTCAAACTGAACCTAAGCAAAACAGAATTGCTCCACCTGCCGGCCAAATCCTCCCCCCTGACCGACCTCTCCATCACAGTCGAGAATGCAGCTGTGACCGCGTCCCCGACCACCAAGAACCTTGGTGTTGTGAAGGATCAGATTAAACCGAATATATATATTTATTTATGGATATATATTTAATAGTATTTGTATATCGTTTGATGTCCCCTGTGTATTCCTTGTACAATATGCACTGAATATCCCTTTAGTCTACTAAACAGCCCATAATAGTTTCATTCTACCATTGGACGAGAACCTGGCGCCAGCAGCCATACCCCTAGGTTCAAGTTCAATCGTGCCGACCAACATGTCGTGGCAAGCCCGGTTCCACGTAGGAATACGTCTGGCGAAATACGAATGGTACTATTTGTTCACAGCGCATATATATATGGCGCAAGTAAAGTAGAACTTTCTTTTTAGTCCATTAGTTCTTTACCCTCCAACTAAGTAACAGACGCGAAGCCTCACCCACGACGCACGTGTGGTGCAGTAAGGCCTACTTGGCCTCAGAATAGGCATTGAGATATCGTGTGGATTAATAGTTGAATTGTCATAGTTTGGCACTATACCGTCGAGTTGGACGTATTTCTATTAAGCTAATAATAGTCTATTATGTATGGTGCATCGTTCGGTTAGAGTTATAAAGTGAGCAGCACCCCCATCGTTCCTGACGTTATCTGGAGTCTTAACCAGGCTGGGCAGACCACGTGTGGTGCTTGCATCCGAGGAGCTCCGGGCCAGGACGAGTGGACCTGTACATTGGATTACTTTACCCGGACGACGGCGAGCCTTCCACGGCTTGGATTATCTACATGCTTTGGGTGCTTTGATTATTCCATGGATAACGGCCAACACTGCTGAGTGTTGGAACTACCCCCCCGGAGAGGAGTCCAGGTGAGACGGCGGCCTCTTCTAACCCCCCCCTACTGTCTTACAACCAGCGGGACCCCCCCCCCTTAGTGTATCCAGCTATAATCATTTAAGTACCATCGCTATAGTTCCCTAAAGAACCAGGTTGTATATTTGCTCCCTGCGTAACCAGAGATTGGACATTCAATGTTGAATTACCTACGAATACTCATTTGCCATACAAGTGCATTTCAAATCATAAATGTCATTAAGTGAACGTTGTATATACCCTTTGCTATATAAAATATTCGATTTATACATTTGTGTGGACTTCGTTTCATCAGGTGGGAAAGTGTTCATCATATCTATATCATGTACTGGATGGCCAGAAGTTAAAGTACAAGAGGTAGTGGTTTAATAATACCATACTTATCAATACAGTCAGGGAATTGTACCCCTCAGTTACACTTGGTGTTGTCCTCGACGACCAGTTGAAGTTCTCTGCTCACATCGCAGCGACAACCAGAACCTGCCGATTCCTCCTGAGCAACGTCAGAAGGACCCGCCATTGTTTTTTGCATGCTATTCTAATCTCCTCCCACTCGTTTGTGATTGACGTCAGTCTGAATCCGGGACATCCAGGGCGCTAGACAAAACGCACTGAGTAGGCGTCACTGCGCGCAAGCGGCCAATGTAATGAATCTAGTAAATACATTTTAGCCTATCAATGGTCATATGATCTGGGGGGGGGGGCTTGGGGGGCTGGGGGGTCGCGGTTTCTGGCGCTCTGGACAAGCAAGCACTGCACAAGCAAGCTAGCATTGTGTGTTCACTCGTCATCGATCGTTTTCCAGAAGCTGGTTATTATTTTTTTTTTAAGTGGATTAAGGCTTGTGGTTGTGGACAGCTGAATGTCTCGCCTCCTTTAACTCTTCTGATGGTAAGTCATATGTTTAATCTATGCAAGCCAAGGCGGTCAGGTGGCGTAGAGGAGATTGCGTTCGTCACCAACACCGGAGACGCTGGATTCGCCTGTTCGAATCCAGCTCACAACTCCGGCGTTGTCACCAGCTTGGCTGGCCGTTCACACTAATACAATTGGCTGTATTAGAGGGTGGGAAAGCTGGCGGGGTGGGTCCGGGTCGTTGTAAACAGCGACTCCTACAGTTCGGTCGGGGCGCCTGCTCAGCGCGGATAGGATCTAAGGGGGGTAGTGTGATCCTTCTACACGTTACACCCTCTCAGTGAGAGTCCGCGCTGCCAGGTGAAAAGAAGCGGTTGATTGGCTAGACGTGTGTCGGAGGAAGCACGTGATAGCCTCCACTCTCCCAGACCAACTGTGGGGGGTAAGTGCGCAGCGACCAGGAAGGGGATTGGGAATTGGCATAACGACTAACATTGGGATGGGAGAAAATCGAAGGAGAAAGGACGGGGAAAAAGATCAATAAAAGAAAAATCTATGCAAGCCAGCCTTGGCTCTTTTAACAATATGCAAAATATGCTGTACTCATACTGAAGTTATTTTTGGTATATACTGTATACTGCTGCCGGACCACAAAAGCTTCTTGACACTCGAGCCTGATTGATTGATTGATTGATTGAAATGTTTATTAACAGATTGCAGAATGGGTACAGTACAGTACAGCTCAATACATACAATTGTTAAGGGGATGCAGACCAGAGAAAGACTTTCGTCTTGTTTACATCAGGGTCCCCCATTTTCAATTCATCATAACACTCGTTCCAACCAAACAACAAGTGAGTCTAACAATATACTGTTCTGTAGTTACTGAAACTGATTGAATATATGGCAAGTCAAGATTCAAGAGGTTTATTTGTCACATACATACACAAGGCGTGTGTGGTAGATTTCTCTGTCCAAACTGTCCAACTATTATGGAAATATGGGTATGTTGATGAGACTTGAGTCCCATAGGTGAACGGCTCCGAAAGAGGTTGGATTGGGTATAGGACCAGTGCACACACATTTTAGAATAGTCTGAATGTTCTCCCCAACAGTTAGTTCAAATACATGGGTTTTAGAAATCTCATATTAGTAAATCCCTAAAAGCTTTTTATAATAGACCACAAGTAAAGTGAGTGATTAGATTATGCACTATTTGGTCTGGGCAAACTGCACTGAGAGTAAAGGATCTCCCTGATTAAGCAACCCCCCAGGAGATCATTATATGTAAATAAGACAGGATACTAGCTCAGGTTGGTCGGCCAGCTTTGAAATTAGAACAAAAGACTGTGTTTACCAAAACAGGACGCTGAATAAGGCTGTCAGCAGACGCCCAGTTGTTACAATTTACAGGCTTGCAGCTTTCTATAGAAATGCTGAGAGCGGCCACCCAGTTTGGGGGTCATAAAGATAGGCACCGTTTGGGACATAGAGCTTCAAAAGGAAGTTTCAGATAACACCAGCTGAGACAAACGGCCGGCAGAAAACGCCTCTCCTGGTTTGCAGGGAGAGAGTATCAGCGTTCAAACTAAAACATTGGTTTAATATAAGAATACACTAATTTAGTGATAATGTACCTGATTAAATAAACCTAACTTAATAGAAGTAGAAAATAATAAATAGGTTCCATTGGTGTAAAGTCTAAATCAATCAGTAAAAACAGTTATAAAATAGTGTATTCATCTTTACAAAGTATAGTCAAGCTATAGAAATCAATCTGTTTACAATATTGAACTGATATTCATATGGTCTAAAACAGGTTTAAGCATCAAATTAACTTCAAAGATATTAACCGAGATTACAGAAAGTAAAACAGTTTGTCTTATAAACCCACAATAGGTTTAATCTATGTTTAGGACACTAAGAAATTCGGTGGAAAAACTAAATGAGATGTTTAATCAAAATAAGCATTAATCTTTGATTGATAAATTGATAAATCTAATGCGGATACATTTAAACGCTAAACTAGAGAATTCTCTAAACAAGAAACAGCCTGCCCTGTAAAAATTACATCTAGCAAAGATATTTCCCTATAAGGTAATATCGGACGACAGGCCTACTCAAAATGGCCGCTCTAGGGTTTCAGCCAATCAGAATCTCTCTCTTCTAAAGAGGTCCTCCCCTTTGACGTAAGATCCCAAGGGGAGGAGTAAAGGCTTTAAAGACTAGCAGTCTAGTTAGAGAGAGCAAAACGAATGCAACAAAAACACACACACGCTTTCCAGAGCCAAATGCAGAGACCCACAGGAGGACGGCAGCAGGAACAGAGAAGAAGACGCTTTTCAGACGAGAAACCAGATTCCTTTGTTGGCACCAGGCAACAGAGGCCTACATTGACCATTCCTTTAGTAACTTCCTTTTGATTAGTCTGAAACAAAGAGCTGAGGGCATAGTCTCATGGTATCTTTGTTTCATTGCACATTTTGAATTCAAGCCTTTGTTATTTCACTTTTGCTTGTGAAATAAAAAGCGGATTTTGGACATTAGCAAACTCTCATCGTCTTCATTTCATTCTCCTGCTCCGCCGTCGTTACAAGGCCATGCTTGGCCTTTCTTAAAGTAAAAGGGAATTAGTAAACGGACAGACACAACGCAGAGTATCATAGCTGGTTCTTAATATAAGAACCAAGGACCCTTTTTTACTTCACGTGCAGTGAGGTCTGATATATGAGTGAGTGGCCGCGATCTCTCTCTCTCTCTCTCTCTCTCTCTCTCTCTCTCTCTCTCTCTCTCTCTCTCTCTCTCTCTCTCTCTCTCTATCTGTGTGCGTATGCGTGTGTTTGGAGACGGAGCGAGTTTGCGGGGGTGAGACTGCGGTACGAGTGAGTTTCTAACTTGTGTTTCAAGTTGTGAATTAGACTGTACTTTATTTGACTGGTTGTGTGTTGTTGGTGGTTTGGTAGTGTTGTGCGGAGTCAGTGTTCGCTTGGTCAGCTGTCCGCTGCCAGTGACATGGCCCCCCCCCCTTCACCCACCGCTCCCCCTACCCCCTGCGCGCACCCAAAAGTAGGGTAGACCGGCCGCCACTGCACTTAACCCCTAATTGCTCCCGATGAGCAGGTTGGCACCTTGCATGGTTGCCTCTGCCGACTGTAAAAGCACAATATAAATGCAGTCCATTTACCTATTTATGAGTCAAATGAGAATGAATGCTGCATCAATGGCAAGCTGTTACAAGCTGGCTCAAGCTTGCAACAAGAAAGGGAGACACAGGCACAATTTAAGAAATAACTAAAGGAATTTATTTAACTATTGTTAGGGATTAGCCTATCCCTGGTCGTGAGTTCTTAATTGATATAGTTGTGGGCCAGTCGGCCGAAAGACGAAGCGGAAGACAGAGTATTTCTCAAACGGAGCTTTTATTCATCAGAGAAGAAGACAGTCAGTCACCCCGCGCGGGCACATCACCAGTAGACAAAAGAGGCAGAATGTCCATATTACATGTCATTTTATACACTCTTGAGAAAGGGGAGGGGGGTGTGTGTATGTCTCTGTGTGTGTATGTATGGGTGTTTGTGTGGTGTGTGCTTGTGTGTGTGTGTGTGTGTGTGTGTGTGTGTGCTTGGTCAGAAGAAGGGGGGCTAATTGGGTCCAGATGTAGAAGACCCCTATTCTTGAACAACATCTCCATAACTCAAAGGGGCGTGACAGCTTGTGTGCGTGTGCGCGTGCATGTGTGTGCATGTGCGCGTGCATGTGTGTGAGGAGGGAGCCGGCCCTGTGTGTGGAAGGGGCCTTCAGCCAGAGGTCATCAGGTCATATTCAGGGAGGAGGAGAGCACAGACACACAGAGCCACTGCTCCAGGCCCCATCAGGAATATTATACATTGGGGCCTTTAGATATAAGATATTACCAGACATCATCAATGAACAAATCTATCAATTCCCCCTTTTGACGTTAAATAAAACGTCAACACACAGTTCATTGATCTGTATCCGTCGATTGTCACCTCATTACATGCATCACATCCAATACCAGACGGGATAATCAACATCAGGAGAGCAGAGAGAGAGATAGAGGGAGGGGGGGAGAGCGGGAGAGAGAGAGAGAAGAAAGAGAGAAACACAGAATTTGCAACCTTTCCAGACGATATAGTAACCCCGTTGGACCCCCCTTACTCAGGCACACACAACGTCCATCAGGGCGCTACCTTCCCTCTTTTACAGTGCACCGCCCACCTGGGTCGGCCCCGTCTTCTGGAGGGCAAGGGCTGACCTCCTGAGGTTGGTCCCCGTTCCAGGGTGCGGTCCCCTAGACAAACGTGTCTCCCCTGGTCCGCCGCCTTCCCAGTGTCTCAGACTGTCCTCTCCACCTCTCGACGGCCGGCCCCACCATCACTCCAACTCAGCTCAGTGTCTCTCCTGCGGCCGCTTCCCCCGTTCTCGTCGTGGACGAACTGCGCGTCGTAGACGACGATCAGCGGTGATTGATCTGCGGTCTACGCGGTGCCTGGCTGCGGTGTTCCTCTCCGGTGCTGCGGTGGTCATCTCTGGCCTCTCGCACAGCTGCCATCTCCTCCGGTCGCCTCTCATCCTGGCCCGTCTGTCCTTCGTCTCCTCCTGCCTGTCATCCGGTCGTCTGGTGGTCTGGTCACGGACGTCTGAGGGGCTGCCGTTGGTAGCTCACCCCTGGGTCAGACGCGCTGCAGACAGCTGGTAGTGAAAGTCTGCACCGTCTACTCCTCCTCCGCGTCTCCATTCCTCCGTCCTCGGGGCTGGCCCACATCAATTCTCACTCCGGAACCTCCATTTGTTAGGGATTAGCCTATCCCTGGTCGTGAGTTCTTAATTGATATAGTTGTGGGCCAGTCGGCCGAAAGACGAAGCGGAAGACAGAGTATTTCTCAAACGGAGCTTTTATTCATCAGAGAAGAAGACAGTCAGTCACCCCGCGCGGGCACATCACCAGTAGACAAAAGAGGCAGAATGTCCATATTACATGTCATTTTATACACTCTTGAGAAAGGGGAGGGGGTGTGTGTATGTCTCTGTGTGTGTATGTATGGGTGTTTGTGTGGTGTGTGCTTGTGTGTGTGTGTGTGTGTGTGTGTGTGTGTGTGTGCTTGGTCAGAAGAAGGGGGGCTAATTGGGTCCAGATGTAGAAGACCCCTATTCTTGAACAACATCTCCATAACTCAAAGGGGCGTGACAGCTTGTGTGCGTGTGCGCATGCATGTGTGTGCATGTGCGCGTGCATGTGTGTGAGGAGGGAGCCGGCCCTGTGTGTGGAAGGGGCCTTCAGCCAGAGGTCATCAGGTCATATTCAGGGAGGAGGAGAGCACAGACACACAGAGCCACTGCTCCAGGCCCCATCAGGAATATTATACATTGGGGCCTTTAGATATAAGATATTACCAGACATCATCAATGAACAAATCTATCACTATACTAGATAAAAGTGCCAAAAGAACAAAATTACAGTATCAGTGTGTGAGCAGTACATGGATAAGAGTATATGTGCAACATGAATGTTGGAAGTGTAAAAACAAAGGCAGGCTTCTAAACAAACAAAAGCAACCAAACAGGTGGAGAGAGGAAGACAAGACTAAAAGAAGCCTGAATGTATAAAGGCCTGGGACACACCGGCCCAGTTTTGTGTCCCAATTGCACTGATGACCCTCCACCAGATCTGCTCTGCCAGCTCCACCCACCAAGCCTGAGAGACCATGACACAAGCAGAGCAAGCAAGCAAACAATGTGCGGGAGGGCGGTCACATAGTTAAAATAGATAGATAACCTGATGATAAACGATAGGTAATGAATATAACCGTAGTTCTATGAATACTAGTGACGCTCAGCGTCATCTGCACTAACCTCACTTTGTGCATTTGCACTGAATAAAAATTCACAATGTACCTTTACATACCAACATTCGTCTGGCAACACCCCTATCCGCTACCTTCATAAGCAGGTGTGTGGCCCCACACTCGCCTCCTTCCCAATCTTTCACCACAAGGGAAGATCAAAGGCCGCAGTGGCGTCCAGACGCTGAGCGTCACTAGTATTCATAGAACTACGGTTATATTCATAACCTATCGTTCTATATCATACTAGCTTCCGCTCAGCGTCATCAGCACAACGGGAGCTGAGCGGGAGCTTGAAGCTCGACAAATGTACCCCACAACCATCAGAACCGGGGAGGACCGAGCCCCCCGACCCTCCTTAATGGAGGATACCCTCCCTATTGGAGGACGGGAGGGAGATGGATACAACCGTGCGAAGAGAAACTCGAGCAACTCAACGCACAGGGTGAGCAGACCGTGGCTTGACCCCACGACTACGCACACGCACAACCCGCATGCCACCAGGGAACGAACGGAAGGAACAAACCTCGTTACCGCCCCCAAAATCACGGGGTCAAGAGCAAACTCAACCCCGTGGCAAGGCCGTAGCAGCGGAGCGCGAAGGAAGACCCAGACCCACTGAAGGGACTGGATCCCCCGGAAAAAGGGGGCCCGGAGAGGTCAACGACGCCACAGCATCAAGACCTCACCAGGCGGTCACTAGTGACACCGCACCCCACATCGCCAGCGTATTCGGACAGGGCCCCTCCAAGAGCGGGCCCTTCCCCCCACTAGCACACCGCCTGGCACACTGACCCTGGCACACTCAAGCAGTCAGCATGGCTGTAACTCGAAGCACTCAAGAGGCTACACCACAGCGGAAGCAGGCAGCGCACCGGGGAGACGACCACCAGAAGGGGTCGATCCCTCTATCCAGGCAGCAGGCATTTGACCCTAGCCTGGAGCACTGCGAACGAGACAGGCGCCAAAGGGGTCAACTGAAAACAGCACCCCCGTCGGAAGGGGCGTATGCTGGCATTGTTGCGCACCATGACAAAGCCTCCACCAAAAAACCCAGACCCAGAGGGGCCGAGGCAGAGAAGGCTGACACGATTGGCAGGCGTCATGAATGTGCAGGGGCACACTCAACCGGGTAACCCGGGAGTTGACTCCGCTCCAACACACCAGGGAATCAACCACCCTCTCTGTACCACATGCGGTGGTTGTTCCTATAACCCCTCAAGAAAAAACTCCAAAACACACCTGCGGGTATACACTGGCTATACTGCAGTACAAGTGTTTCAGTTTTCAAAACTACGGGTCGACCTACGGGTCGACGAAACACAACTTCGGACCGGGCCCGGCGGCCCGGGAAGCACACAGGGATGCCAGAGGAGGTCCATAAGACCACCCCAACAGCCCCCTCTACGCCATGTATAAGAGAGGAGCGAAAATAATGGAAGACCAGCCCC
This sequence comes from Notolepis coatsorum, assembly GCF_963971535.1. Classification (NCBI taxonomy): domain Eukaryota; kingdom Metazoa; phylum Chordata; class Actinopteri; order Aulopiformes; family Paralepididae; genus Notolepis; species Notolepis coatsorum. The sequence continues at coordinate 195,314,738 of NC_140168.1, forward strand.
TTTATGATATCGCAGGGTACAACATGTACCCAACAAAGGGTCTCCATAACGCCCAACCCTGTGACACCCGGGCCGACCCGGCATTTTTCCCCCCGAAAAAAGCACAAGTCCCTCAGGGTACCAGAACAGAAGATCTGCGTCCCCGGCGGACAACGGGTTAACTGACCTGGACCAGTGTGACCAGACTCAGTCCCGTGCCCTAATCACGCCGACATCCCCACTCCAAGAGAGGTGGTAGGTATGCGTGTCGATCTAAAACATGAAAAGAGGGCGCCACCCAGACGGTCCCATTCGTACCGTGCTCAGAGGCCTACCCCAAGGGCGTGAGACCCCTCTACCTATGTTTTGATCTATTCCGTTTAACATCCCCCAGATATAAACGGGAATTTGTCGAGACCTAGTCGCTCGGAAGAGAAAACCTCCATCCCAGTTGCCCTATAAAAACGCCGTTTTAATAACGAGCAACCAAGGCGTACCAGCCCCATGCGTGATTCTTATCAGAAACACCCCGAGCCAGCACTATGTACCCGTCGAGACCCAAACACATCAATGGATAGTCTAACAAGACACCAGACATTGTTCCTCCAAGTCGCCTGGGAGAACGACAAGGAGCCGTCGTGCTTCACGTTCGTTCCTCTTTTTATTAAAAAGAAAAAAACACAGACTGACATGAATCCCACGTGACGCGGCTGAGGGTAAACATTTTTTCATTTTCACATCCCACCACCCTCACCACAGGGAGGAGACGGGAATCCTCAGAGAGACTTCCCACATGAGCCATGAATTGAAAAGTCACGGTAACATTGAGCCATGTGACCAACAGACTCAAGTTACACGTATATCGAGCGTAGCAGAACACTAAGTTCCTACGCTCTGCCCCGACAAATTGACAATGACAGACCCACACACGGGTCTGAAAAAACTCACGGAAGCCGTCGTCCAATAGAAACGTGCCCAGTGACGTATTCTATGATGGGGGGAAACCCATGACTCAACTGCCCGTGATAGGTGCAGAGTCGCCCCCCCCCCCCCCCCCCCCCCCCCCCCCTGCCTGCCAGCTTGGCCGGACCGAATGAAAAAAGAGTAAAAAAAACCCGACCAATCAGAAGAGTGAAGGAGGGGTTTATCCGGTACCCCCTCGCAAGCCCAACCCTTGAATACGACAACAACAATAGCCATATGATACCTTAAGTAGCCAGTATGCAAATGAACATCACAAAGCTAATTCGATGCATGCTAGCCACAGACAAGTCTGTGAACAGGGTTTATAACAAGGCCAAAGTTATATATGTGTGAACCCGACACCCGTGTTTATGTTGCAAGACACAGAAAATTTGATAGAGAGAGAGAGCGGCCTGAAAAACTGCGGTACCTTTACACACACGAGTATTACTGTTTAAGCAACAGAGCACACAACTAACCTCTACCTTTATGTGAAGAACCTAATCCTCAGGTCGAGGCAGAAAAAACCCTTTTCAACCGAGTGTAAGCTGCAGGCCTTGCTTAAGCTCTATAACATGAAATGTAGCGACCAACAAGACTATAAGTCTAGCCCTTCTATCAAACCCACACTAGCGAAAGGTTCACAAATTGTATCCCCATCATATGTAGTGAATAAACACACAGTTTGTAACAAAAATAGTCCCTCCCAGGAGGGACCTTTTATTTAACAAAATCATATGGTGGGCCGGGAAGGGAACATGGGCGACCAACAGAGGGAAAAGTCAGATTAGCGACGCCTGCCACGAGCCGCTCGGGACTTGCCACCCCGGGGAGCCCCGGAGGGACGGTAAAGGACTGGAGGCTGGTCACGACGATCCGTACCATCACCTCCGAGCGTGGATGGGCCGGCTGCAGTGGCCGAGGCGCCCTCTCTCCTCCTGGCCTTCTTCGCTGAAGGGCCAGCAGTGGCGGTGGTAGCAGCGGCGGCTACGGCGGCGGAACCTCGACGCCGAGCCTTCCGTCTGACTCCACCGGCGACATCGGGCGGGGGGAAATGAGGCTGGAGCACAGACCGCTCCTCCTGCATTTCCCTGCAGGTTGAGGTCATCAGCTGCAACGCCGACCCAAAGAGCCCAGCATCGGAGAGGGGTGCCGTCAGAAGTGGAGTCCTCTTCCTTTCCGGCACACGCGCCTGCTCCAGCCAAAGGTGGCGCTGGGCTAGAGTGGCCAGGGCGCATACTTTCCCAGCGGCGACGGCTTGCAGCTGGATCAGATGCAGGATGGCTCCTGCCGCCTGGGCGAGCTGATCACGTTGCACTTCGGTCAGCTCCGCACCGCCCGTCATTATCCCGGACATGAATCTCGCCAGCTGCGCGATGTTAGATGTGGCAGCCAGAGATTGGGTCGCGGAGATGAATGACTGGTCACTCCAGTAAGCTAACCGCCTCGCCGATTTCCCTTGGGGAACCGGCTTCCGTAACGGCTCCTCAGGACAAAGGAGAGCTGCCATCGGCCTATCAAGCCGAGGCACCCCCTCCTTCATACCGTCTACCAAACCCACCACCCTCGTGACTCGCGCGTAGGCGGGGGTGAGGCCCGTGATGTGGGAGACCACCTGTCCCTGACGGACGTAGGCCTCCATCGAGGGGAAAAATGGGCAGACAACGCCCGTCTCTCTCACAGGACGACGTTGCCATAGATGACCTATGAGATCATCAGGCACAGGAACAGGCAGTGGCTGCGGCAGCGGCACGCCGTTTGCGACTGCTGCCGCCGCCATGAGCTCGGGGAACAAAGCACGCAGTTCCCCCTGCATACTTTGCCCCATCGAGCTTGCGTCCCTCACATGCAGCAGACTACTGGTTACAGAGCCACATTCTGATGTGGCTGATAGCAGGGCATCCCGCCGCTGAGTCGGAGGTTCTAACCCAACATCAGCATACGAGGGACCCCAAGGAGACCTATCACCCCCCGCCAGTGTAACCTGGACGGGAGGCGGACATGTCTCCACTGGGGCGTCAAACAAGAACCCGTCTGCCTCTACCATGTAGTCCTCTGTTTCCATTGGCCACGGAGAAGCAGACGCATCCTCATCCGGCTCCAGCAACTCCCCAAAACCAGGCCGTTTGCGTCTACAAGCCACCATCTTACGACGGGAGCGAGCAGACGCAAAACGTTTGCGTCTCAAATCCTCCGCCACCAGAGGAGCCGGCCGCCCAACAGCGGACGACTCTCCGGCGGCAAAGGAACCAGAGCAGGAACCAGGCCATCTCAGAGGAGACGGCGCTGGTGCACCAGCTCCTTGGAGAGGCAAACTACCTACCGGACGCCTACCGGGCGCGGATGCCGTCCACGACAGTGGCATCAACCCCGCTCCAAGACGTACGGCAGAGGAGGAAATGAAGAACCGCTGGTGAAGGGTAACGTTGCTAGCCGACCCTCCGAGGTAAACATTATTACTTAGCTTTTTTCTTTGTAAAAAGTATGAGAGAAAGAAAAAAGCAACAAAAAATTTAAACACGTAACTCAACTTTCTTCAGCTTAATAACCTTGTCAAGTGATTGATATACAGGCACTTCCTTGTGGTGAAAGTGAAGAAGGAGGCGAGTGTGGGGCCACACACCTGCTTATGAAGGTAGCGGATAGGGGTGTGGCCAGACGAATGTTGGTATGTAAAGGTACATTGTGAATTTTTATTCAGTGCAAATGCACAAAGTGAGGTTAGTGCAGATGACGCTGAGCGGAAGCTAGTATGATATAGAACTAGTTAGAGGGATTGATAACCTGATGATAAACTAGTTAGAGGGATATAATAACCTGATGATAAACTAGTTAGAGGGATTGATAACCTGATCAATCATTGCCTGTGGTGCTTTTTTCCTATTGCTAGGTTTTTATTGAGTTTTTCCTTACCTTCACATTTATTTATTTTACATTTTATTTTGGATTTCATGGTGTTTTTGTTTTATTCTTGATTTATTGTGATGTTTCTTCTTGACTTGTTTAAAGAAGACATGTCCGGCCCATGTGCACAATAATGTGTGTTGTTGATTTGATGATAAACTAGATAGAGGGATAGATTACCTGATGAAGGTCCTTGCACCAAATGGTGTTCCCAGTAAATAAGGTTTGAAGAAGACAAAGTGCAGGAGTTCTTTGTTCAAGAATCGATTGAAAGGAAGAGAATTGACACCCGACTCTGATGCACAGGTGACCTCACTCATACATCTCCCTGTATCTTACATCTATGATGCTTCAAACACCTTGGAATGTCCGAGTCTAACTGACTCTGAAGCTGAAAGTTCCTCCTTCTTTTGCTGCATTTAAAAGTATGATCTCCAACCAGATGTGTTGCCTTGCTGTTTTAGCTGATTTTCTTATTGTTTATTCTTAATTAGTGTGCCTATATGTATGAAATTGCTGAGTGAAATTACTGTGTTGTGTTTTGTAATCACGTTGTCTCTGTAAATGAGGGTGTCCTCAGTGTTTTCCGAGTTTAAATAAATGTTTGAAATTAAATGAAATATTACACTGGTTACTCCCGCTGTTGTAGTCCACTACTGTTATTTTCATATCAAACCACCATAATGTTACCCCACAGCCGTGACCAGCGTTAACAACAGAAGCCCTCACTTGTGAGATCCACACATCCCAATGCACCATATTCCCACCAATTCCGCTGTCCTAAACCCCCCAGATTGATGTTTTCATGTCTGCTACTGTAACACGTTGTGTCCATTGAGCCGTAATGGCGGTGCCAGCGGGACAGCAGAGGGGGTGGATGGGAAACCAGAAGAATGGGCCAGATACACTCTTTGTTGCACACAATGAATGGAAACGGACATGAGCGGTTAGCCTTTGGGAGAGGTGTTAGTTGGACATGTCCGCTTCCATTTCATTGTGCTAAGCTAGGCTAACATGATAGCCAGATAGCTTTCTACTGAACGCACAGAGAGGAAACTGGTATCCATCTTCTTGTCTCTCTCTGGAGAAGACGGTAAGCTAATGTCCCAAAATGTTGGCGTGTTCCTTTAACACCGGTAACCGAGGTCACAGCGCAGAGAGAGGTGGGCCTCGTCGAGACAGCGCAGATGTGGACCCATTCAACCCATCATCCACCCCCCTCTCGTCGCCGTGCCTGCGGGATGACGGACGGTAGAGTTGGCAACCGATGTCACAGTCAAGAGAGGTGGGTCTATTGCGCTTGGAGTGAGCAAAAAGCACAGATTGTCAATTGTGGACCGAAGGGGGATGTCACACACGGTTCACTCGATAACTCGACCCGTTGTCATCACCCCTTTCACAATGTGTCCCTGGCAACACTGCAACGGTGCCAATTGCTTTCTGCGTGAAGTGGAACGTCTGGGCCGCTTGAAAGTGGAGATATTGACTTGTATCTCAGACAGAAAAGACGTTTTGAGGATTCACTTCGCTGTATGGAGGAAAGTAGTCGATGGCAGGTGGATAAGACTGGTTCAGAGAGGTTTTCACACCACCTGATTCAGTCCAAATGTGAGTCTAACTTTCAGGTGATGCAACCAAAGAGTTATATTATATAGTAGCCTGCCTGATGCAGTCAGTCTGCACAACCTTCTCAGCAGGTTATTTGTATAGCGTGACACCAGTGACTATGAAAATGGAGAGAATATAGTGAGTGTCCGCAAGCTAACTGACTTCAGACAGATTGCCTGCTCCCTTCCATGTCTGATTCTGTCCTGGATAACCCACTTATTCACAAAAGGGTATCTAAAAATCCCCCCTGTCAGAAAACCAGGTTTTATCAACAATATATATCTATAAACAAATAAATCATCCACAACCAATACAATTATGAGGAGTCCAGTTTTGTTTTGTTTTTTAATTAAGAAAATGAATTCACACTTGATGCTCTCCAACATGGACCAGATAAGCATGAGGCAACAACAGCCATCCGTGTAACTTCAAAGCTCTGATCCTGTCTTGTCTATGGTAGTGATGTGACGATTCATCGATTTGCATCGGTGCGCCGGCATACACGTTCACGATGCGCGTGCACCGGTGGAATACGTGCGCACCGGCTAGAACTCAGGTTGAACTCGCGATGCATCTTGTTGTAGCGTCTTTGCGTCGGTCAAAACCGATGCATTAATATAATTTCCTCTCATCCACTTCTGTCAGCAGTGCACTGTGACTGCACACAGCTGATACTATACTACTAATACAGAAGGCGAGAGCCGCGTCACAGTTAACAACAACAAACAGTGGAAGTCGAGGACATGAATAGAATTGGGCTTCCTCTGGCTAACGCCAGTTAGCCGTTCAGCTAACGCTAAACTAAACTACAGTGTCTAACTAACTAACTAACGCAACACCAGTTCCATTAGTGAGGAGGGGGGGGGGTATATTGAAGACGCTTGACAACAGGTTCAAAGATAACTTCACATTTATTGGCTATTGGTTTCTTTATATCGCTTCATGAAGCAGGCTATCCAGGCTGGCTCCGTGTGTGTTCTGTTGACATCCGATCCTAGCCTAGTGTGTGACATCATCAACTACGCGACTCAGACGGGCTCTCTCTCTCTCTCTCTCTCTCTCTCTCTCTCTCTCTCTCTCTCTCTCTCTCTCTCTCTCTCTCTCTCTCTCTCTCTCTCTCTCTCTCTCTCTCTCTGTTCAATGATTTAACGTGGCCAAACGTTACAATATAAATACTAATTGGATAGTTGATGATAAACATTTAATTTCATTATCTGAAATATTATAAAATCATTTAAGTCTGCTATAAGCCATTATCCCTTTGTGTATGATTATTATTGTCTCACAGTAGTACATTGTGTGTGTGTTTTTAGCTAAAGTGGATAGAAAAGACAGTTTATGCAAAAGTCTTCTTAGGCACCCAAGAGTTTTTATATAAATTGTCTTACAGTAGATTATTTTATTTTTAATAATAATATAAGCTGCATATAAGGAATACAACCAAATCCTCTGTCATACCATAAAATTGTATCATTATTTTGCATCGTGTTGAATCGCATCGTATCGCCCCGAATCGCATTATGTTGAATCAAATCGTATCGAATCGTATCGTATCTCAACAGAGGGGGTGAATCGTATCGCATTGCATCGCCCGGTGCTTCAAATGTATCGTTAATGTATCGTATCGTTGGCACCGTATCGAGATGCGCATCGCATCGGCCTCGTGATGGAGATGCACATCCCTAGTCTATGGATGCTACCAGGGTCATCCATAGTTACAAACTCATTCCCCTCTACTGTACCTTTCTAGAACATCTTGGTTAGCTGTGTGTATAGAGCGCCTAGTTCAAGCATAATTTCAGAGAAAAGATGGAAGAGCTTCTTACTAACATAGAGCAAAAGGTTACATTAATTTGTGGCGACTTTAATATCAATCTTTTAAACCCAGACAAAAAAACAAATATAGATGATTTTACATCAGCCATGCATAGCCTAGGCCTCTTCCCGATAATTAATAAGCCTAGCAGAATAACCTCTCATTCTGCTACTTTGATCGATAACATTTTCACTAATGTTATAAATAATAGAATTGTGTGCGGACTGCTGACAAATAATATAACAGATCACTTACCAGTTTTTGTAATAATAGAAGATCAGCCAAAGAGGGAATCTCAGAAAATGTGTAATAAAAGGCACCTTTCAGAGGACTCAATAGGGGCACTCAAAAGGGAACTGGCTCTCCAGCAATGGGTTGAGGTGTTTGAAGCAACTGGTGTGGACTCAGCATATGGCTGCTTTCTGAATACATTCATGACTTTATATGATCGTTTCTGTCCTATTGTGCAGCAAAGTAGCCAACGAACTAGGAAGCCAGATAAACCATGGATAACAAAAGGAATTTCAAATGCCTGTAAAAAGAAGAATACTCTTTATAGAGATTTCATCAAGCATATAACTAAACAGAAAGAAATCAAATATAAAATATATAAAAATAAATTAATAGATACTATAAGAAAACTAGAGGTGGGCATAGATAATTTTTTTTAATCTAGATTAATCTATCTGCAATCCTGGATTTAATCTAGATTAATCTAGATTAAAATGGCTCAAAAAAATATATATCTGCCGAAGGCATTCAAAATATGTGTGTTCTACCCAAATAATGACCAGAAGTAAGTCCTTACTTTTTCTTTCCTCCTTATGTTTCTCAGGCCAGGTGGCCCATTACACCATGAGCCCATCTCCCTTTTCCAAAATGCATTACAGACTGTTTGAAAAAGCTGTTTTGCTATGATAATTGGTAATGACATATCAAAATAATGTTCAATAAGATGTACTTGTGTTTAATAAATTGTTTTATTCCGAAGTTAACACAAATAAATAATATTACCAGTACAGTACAGTATCTAGCACACTCTCAGGAGCAAAACAGAAATAAGCATTTCAAACTTGAACTATGTGACATGGCTTGACTCAATCAGTCCAATCTCTATTTCTCCTTCTTCCACCAGTCACTCAGACAGACCAGCTTGTTTTATGTAGCGGTGTCTACTTATAGTGCCTATAATATTTTTCCTGTTGGGTGCCAGACAGGGCCAAACCCTGCCAATGCAAATCAACTGCTCCAGTGGAGTTGCTCAGTGGCCAATGGTGTCAACTGTGGTTGTACTGGGCAGCTCCCAGGTTTGAATGGAACTGTGTGAATGTGAAGCAGGGCGTTCCTGAAAAAGAGCATCTGTGCTCAGCAAACCTACCCTGGGTAAATAAAAGTAAAAAAAAAAAAAATGTAAAAAAAAAATATATATTTTTTATTTATTTAAAAGAAAATGTAGATTAACTGCGTCAATTATATTATCGCGCGATACTAGTATCGCGTTAACGCAGCACATTAACACCGTTAACGGCCCAGCTCTAAAGAAAACGCAAGAAGGATTATTATATTTGTTTATGTGTTTGTTTAAAAAATAATAAAAAAATTAAATACAAAAAAAAGAAGGATTATTATAATAACTTACTAGAAATTAATAAAAATTATATTAAAGGAACATGGAAAATTATAAACACAATAATTGGAAAATCAAATAACAAACCAGGCTATATTGATCAGTTTTCTGTAAATGGAACGGAAATAACCAACATGCATGAGGTAGTGGAGGAGTTTAATAATTTTTTTGTAAATGTTGGCCCAGATCTTGCAAGGAAGATCAAGCCTCCACAAGGGGGAGCTATTGCAGAACAATACATTGATAGGAATCCATCCACAATCTTTTTGTATGACGTATCTAATATGGAAATAATTGATATTGTAAACAATCTCAAGAATAAAACATCTACAGATGTGAATGGGAATCAAAGACATTGTAGATCCAATAACTTTCATGTAATCTATCTTTTAGGATGGGGACCTTTCCAACTGAAATGAAAACAGCCAAAGTAATTCCAATACATAAAGCAGGAGACATTTTTTTTTACAAATTATAGGCCTGTTTCTTTACTTCCTCAATTTTCTAAAATTCTGGAAAAACTTTTTGTTGCACATCTGGACAGTTTTATTGATAAGAATGAGATATTGATTGATAGCCAGTATGGATTCAGAACTAACAGATCCACATCAATGGCTATCATGCAGGTAGCAGAAAAGTTAACAAATTCAATCGATAATAAACAGTATGCAGTTGGAGTTTTTTTTTATCTAAAAAAAGCTTTCGATACCATTGACCATGATATTTTACTCAGAAAACTTGAAAAGTATGGAATTAGAGGGGTAGGGCTCAGTTGGATAAAAAGTTATATAGAAAATAGGAAACAATGTGTGCAGATGGGGGAGACCAGATCATCCTGCAAAGTGATAACATGTGGGGTACCGCAGTACCGCACGGATCCATTATAGGACCGAAATTATTTATATTGTATATTAATGATATCATTGATGTTTCTGATAAACTTAAATTTGTCATTTTTGCAGATGATACCAAAAAAATTTGTTCAGGTGCAGACCTACAACAGTTGCTAACAAATATTACAGGTGAACTGGGGAAGCTGAAATGTTGGCTTGATACTAACAAACTAAATATAAGTAAGTCTAAATTTATTTTGTTTGGTAATAAAAAAAATACATCCGGATACTCAAGTATAGATATGCATAGATAATGTTCATCTTGAAAGAGTAAATTAATATACTTTTTTGGGGGTCGTGATAGACCAAAACCTCAGCTGGAAAACTCATATTAACTATGTAAAGAAAAAAACAGCACGTAGCTTAGGTATCTTAAGAAAAACCAGACACATTCAATTTGAGATCATTATACACAATTTATTGTACTCTTTTATTACCATATCTAACTTACTGTATAGAAACTTGGGGAAACACATACAAAACTAATCTGAATCCTATTATCGTAAGGTTATGTATATAACCAAGTTCTATGAATACTGGTGACGCTCAGCGTCATTCTGCACTAACCTCACTTTGTGCCTAGCACTGAATAAAAAACTCCACAATGTACCTTTACATACCGACATCCGTCTGGCCACACCCCTATCCGCTTACCTTCATAAGCAGGTGTGTGGTCACCTACTCGCCTCCTTCCCAAACTTTCACCACAAGGCGAGGTCAAGGGCCGCAGTGGCGTCCTGACGCTGAGTGTCACCAGTATTCATAGAACTTGGTTATATACATAACCTTACGTTCTATTTCATTCTGGTTTCCGCTCAGCGTCATTCTGCACAAGAGGAGCTGAGCGGAAGCCAGAAGCTCGACAAATGTACCCCGCTGAGGCCCCCCACAACCATCAGACCGGAGAGGACCGAGCCCCCCGACCCTCCCTAATGGAAGGATACCCTCCCTATTTTTTACATTCTTACATCCCGCCACCCTCACCACAGAGGAGAGACTTCCCACGTGAGCCATAGATTGAAAAGTCACGGTAACATTGAGTCATGTGACCAACAGACTCAAGTTACACGTATATCGAGCGTAGTAGAACAGTAAGTTCCTACGCTCTGCCCTGACAACTTGACAACAACAGACCCTAAATACGGGTCTAAAACTCACGGAAGCCGTCGTCCAATAGAAACTTGCCTAGTGACGTTTGCTCTGACGGGGGAAAACCCAAGACTCAACGCCTGTGATAGGTGCGGAGTCAGGGAAACCCTCCCCCCCCCCCCCCCGTGCCAAGCTGCCTAACAGCTTGACCCTGACCGAATGAAAAGAGAGTCCAATAAACCCCCTGACCAATCAGAAGAGGGAAGGAGGGGTTTATCCGGTACCCCCTCGCAAGCCCAACCCTTGCATACAACAACAACAAACAGCCATACGATACCTTAAGTAGCAAAAATGCTAATGAACAGCGCAAAGCTAATTCAATGCACGCTAGCCACTGACACATCGGTGAACAGGGTTTATAACAAGGCCAAGTTGTGTATGTGTGAACCCGACACCCGTATCCATGTTGTAAGACACAGAAAATCTGATAGAGAGAGAGAGCGGCATGAGCCGCGGTACTTTTTCATACGAGCATTACTGCAGACCAACACAATAGTGTTGCGGCTCAATATCACTGTTTTAAGCAACAGAGCACACAACTAACCTCTACCTTTATGTGAAGATTCAGGTCGAGGCAGAAAAAAACTTTTTCAACCGAGTGTAGGCTGCCGGCCTTGCTTAAGCTCTAACATGAATGTAGCGTCTAGCCCTCCTATCAAACCCATACTAGCGAAAGATTCACACGTCGCATCCCCATCATATGTTTGGTGAATAAACACACAGTTTGTAACAAAAAATACAGTCGCTCTTTTTAGGAGGGACTCTTTATTTCTTAACAAAATCATATTTGGGCCGGGAAGGGAACAGGGGGGGACCACAGAGGGAAAAAGTCAATTATTTTTAGCGACGCCTGCCACGAGCCGCTCGGGACTTGCCACCCCGTGGAGCCCGGGAGGGACGGTAAACGATCGGCGGCTGGTCATGACGATCCCTACCGTCACCTCCGGGCATAGATGGGCCGGCTGCAGTGGCGGAGGCGCCCTCTCTCCTCCTGGCCTTCTTCGCCGAAGGTCCAGCAGTGGCGGTGGTAGCAGCGGCGGCTACGGCGGCGGAACCCCGACGACGAGGCTGCCGTCTGACTCCACCAGCGACATCGGGCGGGGGGAAATGAGGCTGGAGCACGGAACGCTCCTCCTGCATCTCCCTGCAGGTTGAGGTCATCAGCTGCAGTCCTGACTCGAATAGTCCAGCATCGGAGAGGGGTGCCGTCAGAAGTGGAGTCCTCTTCTTCTCCGGCACACGCGCCTGCTCCAGCCAAAGGTGGCGCTGGATTAGAGTGGCCAGGGCACGCACTTTCCCAGCGGCTATAGCCTGCGGCTGAATCAGATGCAGGATGGCTCCTGCCGCCTGGGCGAGCTGATCATGTTGTAAATCAGTCAGCTCCGTACCGCCCGTCAGTATCCCGGACATGAATCTCGCCAGCTGCGCGATGTTAGAAGTGGCAGCCATAGATTGCGTCGCGGAGATAAATGACTGGTCACTCCAAAAAGCCAACTGCCTCGCCGATTTCCCTTGGGGAACCGGCTTCCATAACGGCTCCCACACCACCTCAGGACAAAGGAGCGCCGCCATCGCCCTATCAAGCCGAGGCACGCCCTCCTTCATGCCTTCTACCAAACCCACCATCCTTGTGACTTGCACGTAGGCGGGGGTAAGGCCCATGATGTGGGAGACCACCTGTCCCTGACGGACGTAGGCCTCCATTGAGGGGAAAAATGGACAGACAACATCCACCCCTCTCACCGGACGGCGTTGCCATAGATGACCTATGAGATCGTCAGGAATAGGAACAGGCAGTGGCTGCGGCAGCGGCACGCCGTTTGCGACTGCCGCCGCCGTCATGAGCTCGGGGAACGAGAGGTGACGTATAATTTAAGAAGAACACTCAATTTGAAACAGCCTAGAGCTCGAACCACACTTAAAAGTATGTCTGTGTCAGTTAAAGGAGTGAAACTCTGGAACAATATACCGGATGAAATAAAAAACAGCAGGAGTATTTTTAAGTTTAAAAAGATGTTTAAAAACAGGGTTATAGAATCTTATAGTAAAATTTTACCTACAATCTGTTTTTCTCTACCATGAAACTCTGATATTGCAGATTAATTTTTTATTTTCCTATGTTGGCTTATGTGCTTTTCAGGAACGTTTTTTGTTGAATGTTGATTGTTGATTTTTTGTTTGTTTTATCTTGCAAACTTTAACTTTTTTTGTTCTTTTCTGGATCGGTTTTTGTTGATTTATTTTATTAAATTTTTTTGTTTGTTATATTTTGAAAACTTAAATTCTTTTGAATTTGTTTTTTGAATTAGGGGTAGGTTGCTCTATAAGCCTTCGGCTTCAAACCTATCCTTTTCGTTTGTTTATTTGTAAAAATTTTCTAAACATTATTTGTTTTGTTTATTTATTTGTATTTGTAAACATTCAAAATTAAATAATTCATTCATTCATTCATTCATTCATTCATTCATTCATTCATTCATTCATTCATTCATTCATTCATTCATTCATTCATTCATTCATTCATTCATTCATTCATTCAATCACTCCTTTATATTAATGAGTTACAACCTCCCTCCTCTTTACTTTACCTTTCCAGAATCACTCTGTTGTATTAATGAGTTACAACCTCCCTCCTCTTTACTGTACCTTTCTAGAATCACTCCTTTATATTAATGAGGTACAACCTCCCTCCTCTTTACTGTACCTTTCTAGAATCACTCCTTTATATTAATGAGAGTTACAACCTCCCTCCTCTTTACCTTTCTAGAATCACTCTGTTGTATTAATGAGATTTACAACATGCCTCTTCTTTACTGTACCTTTATAGAATCACTCTGTTGTATTAATGAGAGTTACAACCTGCCTCCTCTTTACTGTACCTTTCTAGAATAAATCTTTTGTAATTAATTTTGAACTGTATGACGTTTTTGCACGGTTTAATTCCATCATCCAATCCATTCAAGAGAGTTACTCCACAAACAGAGATATACATGCTTGTATGCGCAAACACACAGTTAGTGCGAACATACAGTTGTTTTAAATTAAATGTCGCTCTTAAATCGTAGTCCCACTCTCTATCCAAGAACATTTTCTGAATGTTCCCAGGAAGTAAATAGTTTCTTGCTATGTACATTAATATTAGTGCTGTTTTAAAATCAACCAAGTCGATGAATTTTAGAGTGACTTTAGAAACAGTGTATTAGTGTGCTTACGATAACCTACATTAATTAGACCGCACAATCATTCAGATAAATGGTAATATGAGAGAACAGTAGCTACAAAGTGTATAATGTTTTATGGTTCAGAATGTGTTTTATTTTAAATAAAACCCCAATACTCCTTGCCTACTTAGAATGTACACCATTTATATTGGGTTTCAAACCGAAATTGTGGTCTAATATCACTCCCAAAAATATAAACAATCGTTCTATTATTTTTATTCTATTTTTATTTATTTTTTCTCCTTTTTCCTCCATTTTTCTCCCATCCCAATGTTAGTCGTTATCCCAATTCCCAATCCCCTTCCTGGTCGCTGCGCACTCTACCCCCTACAGTCGGTCTGGGAGAGTGGAGGCTATCACATGCTTCCTCCGACACATGTGTAGCAGTGGAGGCTGCTGACCAAATTTTTAGGTGAAGCACAAATTATTATATTATATTATATATTAAATTATATTTTTAAAACATCCCCCATTGTGTGTCAGTGGTCAGTGGACACAGATGAAAACATATTAACATTAGGTGACAGCGGACCTGACCAGATGAAAACATATTAGGTGACAGCGCACCTGACCAGATGAAATCATATTAGGTGAAAGCGCACCTGACCAGATGAAATCATATTAGGTGACAGCGCACCTGACCAGATCAAAACATATTAGGTGACAGCGCACCTGATCAGATCAAAACATATTAGGTGACAGCGCACCTGACCAGATCAAAACATATTAGGTGAAGGTGACAAGGAAGCCACAGACTCATACCCCCCCGACACTCAACTAACCGCCTCGGACAGTCCTTCATACCAGTGGCCATCAGGCTCCACAACAGTGGGCAGGGACTGCTGCCAGACATCGACCTAGAACTAATAGGAACCCAAGTAGGACAATAATACTACCTTATGCATACTGCACCTTATGTGGATACTGTGATACTGTGAATAATGAATAATGTATATTTCAGTTAGTTAGATAGTAAATTATAACACTAGCTTATGCATACTGCACCTTATGTGACACTGTGAAAATATATTTCAGTTAGTTAGATAGTAAATTATATTGACCCATTTGTTTACACTGCTTGTGTTGTTTTCACTACCTGTACCCCCCCCCCCCCTTCCCCCATGCTGCTATGATGCCTGAATTTCCCCAAGGGGATCAATAAAGGAATATCTTATCTTATCTTAAAAGGAAAGATGAAATTACCTACCTGGGTTCCATCCTATAGAGTCAAATCGTTCCTGTGACAAAATGGGATCCAATGTAATGAAACTAAGTCAACCAACAAACTAGATTCCTGTACCGGATCTCCTCTCTGGTAAACAAGAATACCTTGAAGACTCTAACAGGAGCACTCATTCAAGGGTACTACGACTATGCTTGCACCTCATGGTACCAAAGCACCTCAAAGGCACTAAAAACAAGATTACAAACATCACAAAACAAACTGGTCAGACTACTGCTTGACCTTACTCCTAAAACCCACCTCACCCCTGCCCACTTTGACAACCTAGGATGGCTTAGAGTAGACGACAGAGTACAGCAACTTGCAATGGGCCTGGTCTACAAGATACACTACACCACTAAGATACCCATGTGCATGTCGAAATACTTCCCAGAGGTCAGTGAATACCACGACCACAACACCAGAGGGAGTTCCACAAATCATGTTCAACCCAGATAAAATAATTTAAAAAAAGAAAAATCGTCATAACTTAGAAATGAGATTGCATAGGTCTATGAATCGATATCGTGATTCTGTTTCGATTAATTGCCCAGCCCTACAGTGTGTACAGTAAGTTAGCTTGGTGATCATCATTGTGATGTAGGCTAAGCTGGCTAGCTACTGTTAGCATACAAGCTTTTACAAACACTGTAGCCTACTTACTTTTTCATCCACAACTTTTTTTCTGATCCAGATGCATAAGTCCACTTCTTCATGTTGCTCAGTTGCTGGTTTATACTTTGGTCCTAATGTTGGCGCAAAGTTTAATTTAGCCTACTGTGTTGTTATAGCAGTACAGCTTACTAGCTTGCTCTTTCACACAGTGAAACCAGTCCAGCTGCAGGTCCGTACTGTAGGTTAGGTTTAGCTCGGGCCAATCTCAAGTTTCTCAAGTTTCTTTATTAGTTGTCATACAGAAGTACAGAATACTTTTATACAAAATGCTTCTTTCTGTTACATTTTGTATAAAAGTATTCTGTACTTCTGTATGACAACTAATAAAGAAACTTGAGAAACTTGAGATTGGCCCCAGCTAAACCTAACCTAAGGACCTGCAGCTGGACCTGTTTTGACTGTGCAATGCAGCAACCTCTGATTGGATTTTCAAGGCTGCCAATCATATTCAACCTCTGTGTATTGGATGTAAAGGGCTGTCAATCATTCAATCCCCCATTCAATGGCAAGAGTTTAACTGCACAGACCGTGCTTAGATGACGTTAATAGCCTATTTTGATTGGCTATTATTTATTATTTATTTAATCCTGGGTCAACCTGTGCAGCCATCTGCACGAATATACTGCAGTCATTACTGCAGTGCAGGCCTGCTCAGAGCTGTCAATTTTGGCCATTTTTGAAGAAAAAATTATATTTACTGAAATTTTTTTTACAGAGGAAAACATTTATAATAAAAGAAATTATAATAATAATAATTTAAAAGAAAATATATATATGTAAATTAATAATAATTATGAATTATGAGTGAATTTGTGTTTCACCTGTTGTCATAGAGAAACCTCCACTGATGTGTAGCCAATCAACCGCTTATTTTCACCTGGCAGCGCGGACTCTCACTGAGAGGGTGTATTGTGTGGAAAGATCACACTACCCCCCTTAGATCCTTTCCTCGCTGTGCAGGCGCCCCGAACGAACTGTAGGAGTCACTGTTTACAATGACCAGGACCCACCCACCGGCTTTCCCACCCTCTAACACTGCCATTGTGTTAGTACGACGGCCTGCCAAGCTGGAAGCAACGCCGAGAGCTAGCTCGATACCAGTATCTCCTGCGTTGGTGGCGAGTGCCTTGCGCACTGCGCCACCCAGCGGCGCCAATCTTTCTATTGTTAATCATCACAACAACCTGTGTATTCAAATGTATTTTTTGTTTCCCAATTACAAATAAAGAAAATTCAGATTCAGTTTTAATTAGTTTGAGTCGAACCACAATTTCAACTTACCCAATTCTGCTGAGACAATCTCCACCAGCTGCTGCAGATTCTCTGCAGAAAGGTTATTAGTGTAAAACAACAACTCAGAATACTGGAAACATTACATATATCATTAATATACAAAATAAATACTTTTGGTCGTAGTATTGACCCTCGTGGCACACATTCTGAACAAGTTGACCTATACTCACCCAACTGTTTTAATCAGTTAACCCCATAACACCATACCTTTCTATCTTTTGTAGCAACATGTCATGATCTATTGTAAAAGCGTTCTTCAGATCTATAAAAACACGAACTGCATATTTCTTGTTGTCAATTGAACTGGTTCATTATTCTACTAATTCCATTAAAGCCATTGAAGTTGATGGGTTTGTTCTAAAACCATGCCGACTGTCTATCAACAACTGGTGCTTTTCAATGAGACTGACTCCAACCAAGTATTTTAGAGAACTGAAAAAGTAAGGGAACTGGCCTATAATTGGTAAAACGTTATCTCCTGCTTTGTATAATGGGATCACTTTAGCTATTTTAATTTTGCTTGGAAAAGAGCCCCTTTGAAATGATAGGTTACAAATGTGCGTTAATGGGTCTGCAATGGCAATAATTACTTTCTTTATTAGAGTCATATCGATACCATTCCAATCCGTAGATAGTTTGCTCTTGAACTTGTGGACAATATCAATTATAAAATTTGTATCAACATTTCGCATTTGGATTTCTTACACCAAGTTGTTGTGTAACACCTTCCTCTTGTGGAGGGTTTATTAATATTTATTTAAGCCAGTTTTGGTTCAACTCTAACAAAGAAGTTATTAAACCCCTCAACCACATCATTCACGTTGGTAATTGTCTTTTCTTTATCAGTGTAGCTAGTGTTAGTAGTATTACATAAAGTGATACTGTCTATTTTATGTGTATCTGCCAATTTCTGTGAGGTTTTGTCCGCTGCTCACCAACTTTCTCTGTCTTCTTTAAGCCTACTGTTAGGAATTCCCTACTCACTCTCTCTAGCCCCCACCCTCTCGTTCTTTACTCTCGTTTACTCTCAGTGGCCACACCTGGACTACCTGTCATTATGTGTTTGATTGGTCTGGTGCCGAACTCACACTTTTAGTTCGATTATCAATTACCTCTCGCACCTGTGGTGGCAGGCTAATTAGTTCCCCTGTGGGCTTTAAATACCAGGGCTCTTCCCCTCGTTTCGGCGTGGGGTCGTGTTGTATTCATGCTGAGTCATATTCTCTAACATCTAGACTCTTTCGGGAGATCCTCTGGTCTACCAATGCTGTATATGGATTTCTCCAGCCTTGAGATGTTTTGCTCCAGCCTTCGTCTGCTGTCGCCGTAGCCTGTGGAGGAGACTGTTCTGCGCTCCCTGTAACTTCCACGGGAGGCACCCCAGCGTTCCACTGCAGACCCCAGCGCAGCTGTTCGTCCTGACGCACATCTAGACCAACGCGCATCTTCCGGACCCTCGGGCTTGGCACGCTCTCCAGTCACCAGCGCGCAACGCGCATCTGCAAGGGCTTGGCACGCTCTCCAGTCACCAGCGCGCAACGCGCATCTTCAAGGGCTTGGCACGCTCTCCAGTCTCCAGCGCGCAACGCGCATCTTCAAGGGCTTGGCACGCTCTCCAGTCTCCAGCGCGCAACGCGCATCTTCAAGGGCTTGGCACGCTCTCCAGTCTCCAGCGCGCAACGCGCATCTTCCAAAGATCCTTGTGCTTGGCACACTCCTCCTCGCAGACGCACCCCGATGCGTCTCTCGGTTCCGACGCGCACACCAAGGTGTGGCGCGCCACTCTGTTCCTCGGCTCCGACAGCGGCTACCCGGTGGACGACACCCTCGCCACCGCCGCTGTTCCAGCACTCTGTTCCTCGGCTCCGACAGCGGCTACCCGGTGGACGACACCCTCGCCACCGCCACTGTTCCAGCACTCTGTTCCTCGGCTCCGACAGCGGCTACCCGGTGGACGACACCCTCGCCACCGCCACTGTTCCAGCACTCTGTTCCTCGGCTCCGACAGTCGGCTACCCGGTGGACGACACCCTCGCCACCGCCACTGTTCCAGCACTCTGTTCCTCGGCTCCGACAGCGGCTACCCGGTGGACGACACCCTCGCCACCGCCACTGTTCCAGCACTCTGTTCCTCGGCTCCGACAGTCGGCTACCCGGTGGACGACACCCTCGCCACCGCCACTGTTCCAGCACTCTGTCCCTCGGCTCGGACAGCCAGCCACCCGGTGGCGATGCCCTCGCCCCGCTGCTGTCCCTGTACCATTACGCATACGCCTGGGTGAGTTTTGATTGTGATGTCACTCACCCAGCGTAATGCCCCTTGCCCCCTTCCCGCTGCGTTTCCTGTACCATTACGCATACGCCTGGGTGAGTTTTGATTGTGATGTCACTCTCCCAGCGTAATGCCCCCTGCCCCCTTCCCGCTGCGTTTCCTGTACCATTACGCATACGCCTGGGTGAGTTTTGATTGTGATGTCACTCATCCAGCGTAATGCCTCTTGCCCCCATTCCCGCTGCTGTTTCCTGTACCATTACGCATACGCCTGGGTGAGTTTTGATTGTGATGTCACTCATCCAGCGTAATGCCTCTTGCCCCCGTCTCGCTGCTGTTCCTGTACCATTACGCATACGCCTGGGTGAGTTTTGATTGTGATGTCACTCACCCAGCGTATTGCCTCCTTTAGTTCTCACTTAGTTAGTAGTTTGGACATTTCATCTCCCACTCTGTTTTTGTTCTCACTTAGATAGTATTTTTGGACATTACATCTCCCCCTGTGTGTTTGTCACACGAAGATATTATTACTTTGTTACTTTGTTTATTTGGACTGTTCTGCATCTGCTCTGTTTGTTCCCTTTTGAATATTAACCCTCTCCTCTGTTCTGCAGAGCGGCCCAGATGTTTTCCCACCAGTCCCCAGTTCCTCCCTGTCCCCAGCCCGCCTCCGCGGGTCTCTGTCCCCTGTTCCTCCCTGTTCCCCAGCCCGCCTCCGCGGGCCTCAGTCCCCTCTGTCCCTAGTTCTCCCCTTTCTAGTTCCACCTAGTTCCTGGTCCCAAGTTCTCCCCTTCTAGTTCCACCTAGTTCCTTGTCCCTAGTTCTCCTAGTCCCCAGTTCTCCTGTTCCCTAGCTCTCCTTGTCCCGACTTCTCCTAGTCTCTAGTTCCTCTGTTCCTTTAACCTTCCCCTAGCGTTCCTTTAATGTTTCCCCTTGCGTTCATTAACCTTCCCTTAGTGTTCCCTTTCCTGCCCGCCTCTTAAAGGCACCTAGTTTTTCCCCTCTTGTTATATTCCTGTATTTGTGTTCTCCCTTAAAGGGACAGTGCCCTTTTTCCCTGTCTCTCAATAAATATCTGTTTCTTGGCGAACCATCATACCTGTCTTGTGTTGTGCGATTGGGGTCGGTTACAAACCATAACAGTACGACCCCACCAGATCGACGACCCCAGCCAGCACAGACGGTGTATGTTGAGTTTGCCTTTTTTTTTCTCTTGTTCCCTCTAGTTCCCCTCTAGCTCCCCTGTTAGCTCCCCTGTTAGCCCTGTTGGCTTCCCTGTTAGCCCAGTTTAGCTCCCCTGTTAGCCTGTTAGCTCCCCTGTTAGCCCTGTTGGCTTCCCTGTTAGCCCTGTTTGACCCCCCTGCAGCTTGTTAGGCCTCTACTACCAGCATGGCCCCTGTCTGCTAGCCTTGCCCTGGCAGCTAACCCAGTCCCTCAGCAGAGCCCCAGTCTGCTAGCTTAGCCCCGGCTGTTAGCACAGCCTCTATGTTTTATGCAGCCCTTGCTGCTGGCATGGGCCCTGTAGCTAGCCAGGCCCAAGCAGCTAACCCGGTCCCTCTGCATGGCCTCCACTTTTTTGTGTAGCATCTCACACTGCTAGGACTGCCCCTTCAGCTAGCAGGGTCAGTTTTCTCCCACTGCTAGGACTGCCCTTTCAGCTAGCAAGGTCAGTATTCCCACTGCTAGGACTGCCCTTTCAGCTAGCAAGGTCAGTTTCCCCACTGCTAGGACTGCCCTTTCAGCTAGCATGGTCAGTTTGCTCCCACTGCTAGGACTGCCTTTTCAGCTAGCAAGGTCAGTTTATCCCACTGCTAGGACTGCCCTTTCAGCTGGCAAGGTCAGTATTCCCACTGCTAGGACTGCCCTTTCAGCTAGCAAGGTCAGTTTATCTCACACAGCTAGGACTGTCCTTCCAGCTAGCTTGTTCTCTCATGCTGGTCCAGCCCTGTCTGCCAGCCTAGCTCCGGCAGCTAGCGCAGCCTCTATGTTAATGTAGCAGTACAGCTGGCATAGGCCCTGTAGCTATCAGTGCCTTGGCAGCTACCCTTTCCCCCTGCTAGCCTAGCTCGGCAGCTAGCACAGCCTCTATGTTGATGTAGCAGTACAGCTAGCATAGGCCCTGTAGCTATCAGTGCCCTGGCAGCTACCCTTCCCTCTGCTAGCCTAGCTCGGCAGCTTGCACAGCCTCTATGTTGATGTAGCAGTACAGCTAGCATAGGCCCTGTAGCTATCAGTGCCCTGGCAGCTAACTTTCCCTCTGCTAGCCCTTTCCCGGTGCTACCATGGTTACCCCTTAGCTACCCTGCTTGCCCCTCAGTTCCTCTAGACCAGTTCTCTGGACCCAGTTCCTCCTGACCCGGTTCCTCTAGGCCCGGTTTCCTCTAGGCCAGTTCCTCCTGTTGCCCCTCTGCTACCCTAGTTACCCCTCGGCGACCCTGTTTCTTTTGCTAGCCCCACTCTTGTGGTGGCTTCCCCTGCTGGCTTGGCCAGTACCTTTTGTTTTTGTCTTGTTTTGCCCCCTGCCACTCTGTCTGTATTTGTTTTGGGTCGCCAGGTGGCTCCCGTTGAGGGGGGGGTACTGTGAGGTTTTGTCCGCTGCTCACCAACTTTCTCTGTCTTCTTTAAGCCTACTGTTAGGAATTCCCTACTCACTCTCTCTAGCCCCCACCCTCTCGTTCTTTACTCTCGTTTACTCTCAGTGGCCACACCTGGACTACCTGTCATTATGTGTTTGATTGGTCTGGTGCCGAACTCACACTTTTAGTTCGATTATCAATTACCTCTCGCACCTGTGGTGGCAGGCTAATTAGTTCCCCTGTGGGCTTTAAATACCAGGGCTCTTCCCCTCGTTTCGGCGTGGGGTCGTGTTGTATTCATGCTGAGTCATATTCTCTAACATCTAGACTCTTTCGGGAGATCCTCTGGTCTACCAATGCTGTATATGGATTTCTCCAGCCTTGAGATGTTTTGCTCCAGCCTTCGTCTGCTGTCGCCGTAGCCTGTGGAGGAGACTGTTCTGCGCTCCCTGTAACTTCCACGGGAGGCACCCCAGCGTTCCACTGCAGACCCCAGCGCAGCTGTTCGTCCTGACGCACATCTAGACCAACGCGCATCTTCCGGACCCTCGGGCTTGGCACGCTCTCCAGTCACCAGCGCGCAACGCGCATCTGCAAGGGCTTGGCACGCTCTCCAGTCACCAGCGCGCAACGCGCATCTTCAAGGGCTTGGCACGCTCTCCAGTCTCCAGCGCGCAACGCGCATCTTCAAGGGCTTGGCACGCTCTCCAGTCTCCAGCGCGCAACGCGCATCTTCAAGGGCTTGGCACGCTCTCCAGTCTCCAGCGCGCAACGCGCATCTTCCAAAGATCCTTGTGCTTGGCACACTCCTCCTCGCAGACGCACCCCGATGCGTCTCTCGGTTCCGACGCGCACACCAAGGTGTGGCGCGCCACTCTGTTCCTCGGCTCCGACAGCGGCTACCCGGTGGACGACACCCTCGCCACCGCCGCTGTTCCAGCACTCTGTTCCTCGGCTCCGACAGCGGCTACCCGGTGGACGACACCCTCGCCACCGCCACTGTTCCAGCACTCTGTTCCTCGGCTCCGACAGCGGCTACCCGGTGGACGACACCCTCGCCACCGCCACTGTTCCAGCACTCTGTTCCTCGGCTCCGACAGTCGGCTACCCGGTGGACGACACCCTCGCCACCGCCACTGTTCCAGCACTCTGTTCCTCGGCTCCGACAGCGGCTACCCGGTGGACGACACCCTCGCCACCGCCACTGTTCCAGCACTCTGTTCCTCGGCTCCGACAGTCGGCTACCCGGTGGACGACACCCTCGCCACCGCCACTGTTCCAGCACTCTGTCCCTCGGCTCGGACAGCCAGCCACCCGGTGGCGATGCCCTCGCCCCGCTGCTGTCCCTGTACCATTACGCATACGCCTGGGTGAGTTTTGATTGTGATGTCACTCACCCAGCGTAATGCCCCTTGCCCCCTTCCCGCTGCGTTTCCTGTACCATTACGCATACGCCTGGGTGAGTTTTGATTGTGATGTCACTCTCCCAGCGTAATGCCCCCTGCCCCCTTCCCGCTGCGTTTCCTGTACCATTACGCATACGCCTGGGTGAGTTTTGATTGTGATGTCACTCATCCAGCGTAATGCCTCTTGCCCCCATTCCCGCTGCTGTTTCCTGTACCATTACGCATACGCCTGGGTGAGTTTTGATTGTGATGTCACTCATCCAGCGTAATGCCTCTTGCCCCCGTCTCGCTGCTGTTCCTGTACCATTACGCATACGCCTGGGTGAGTTTTGATTGTGATGTCACTCACCCAGCGTATTGCCTCCTTTAGTTCTCACTTAGTTAGTAGTTTGGACATTTCATCTCCCACTCTGTTTTTGTTCTCACTTAGATAGTATATTTGGACTGTTCTGCATCTGCTCTGTTTGTTCCCTTTTGAATATTAACCCTCTCCTCTGTTCTGCAGAGCGGCCCAGATGTTTTCCCACCAGTCCCCAGTTCCTCCCTGTCCCCAGCCCGCCTCCGCGGGTCTCTGTCCCCTGTTCCTCCCTGTTCCCCAGCCCGCCTCCGCGGGCCTCAGTCCCCTCTGTCCCTAGTTCTCCCCTTTCTAGTTCCACCTAGTTCCTGGTCCCAAGTTCTCCCCTTCTAGTTCCACCTAGTTCCTTGTCCCTAGTTCTCCTAGTCCCCAGTTCTCCTGTTCCCTAGCTCTCCTTGTCCCGACTTCTCCTAGTCTCTAGTTCCTCTGTTCCTTTAACCTTCCCCTAGCGTTCCTTTAATGTTTCCCCTTGCGTTCATTAACCTTCCCTTAGTGTTCCCTTTCCTGCCCGCCTCTTAAAGGCACCTAGTTTTTCCCCTCTTGTTATATTCCTGTATTTGTGTTCTCCCTTAAAGGGACAGTGCCCTTTTTCCCTGTCTCTCAATAAATATCTGTTTCTTGGCGAACCATCATACCTGTCTTGTGTTGTGCGATTGGGGTCGGTTACAAACCATAACAATTTCATGATCATTTTACATGTCTATTATATGTGTATCAGTGACAATCAAACCGTAAACAAAGATATCCTAAATTATGAAGAACTATGTGATTGAATGTTCTATGGCTTATCTTGACTTTTGCTGCTGTCTATTTTATGCTTACTGTATGCCTAATTTTATCAGCACTTTATGCATTGCTCTTGATCTGCCCATTTTGTGCAAATTGTATGCCCATGTCTTTTACTGCTGTAAAGCACTTTGAGCTGCAATTATTGTATTAAAGGTGCTATACAATTAAAGTGTACACTGAAAAAAAAAGTTTGTTGGATTTACTTGATTTTAATATGTACATTGGTTCCACATGATCAGAATATGTCCAACTGACATACTTTTCCTCGTTCTCCTTACTTACTTATTGCTTGTGAACACAACATATTGCATTCACATTAAGATTACTTAAAATAAACATGTTGATTCAACATATTTGTCGTTACAGTAAACACAATTTAATTGTGTAATGTTAACATATTTTAATGATGTTCAACACTAACTCCAACTTGATTTCTTAATGTAAATCTAACTTGATTTGTTCAAAACCCAACTTGATTTCTTAATGTAACTCTAACTTGATTTGTTCAAAACACAACTTGATTTCTTAATGTAAATCTAACTTGATTTGTTCAAAACACAACTTGATTTCTTAATGTAAATCTAACTTGATTTGTTCAAGTTAACACAACTTGATTTCTTAAAGTAAATCTAACTTGATTTGTTCAAGTTCATACAATCTTACATGTTTTGGCATTGACAAAAAAGGCAAAGAGTCAGAGTGATGTACCAAAAATTTGTAACATTTTATTGACCATGAGGTAGGTGAACAACAGCAGTGGCTATATATAGTCAATATATAATAATAGATAGTCAATGTTTCTAAAACTGTTCGGGACAGTTGACTATCAAAGTTGAAATACAAAATACAACAAGTAAACCCTGCATCGACAGCATATAAATACTGCTGGGAATGTAACAGAAACTATCAAGTAGGTCCAAGCTTTTGCATCACTACGATTAAGGCATCACAACACATTAAAACACATTTTGCTGGTTAGTGTTTGTCCTCGTATTTAAAGATATATCCATTAATTATGAATTGATAGCACTAGTACATTTCCATAATGTTTTGAATTGTTAGTGTTTTAATTCTCTTTTAATTTAGTTGTTTAAGAACTCCTGGTAAGTTAGTGTGATAGAAATGTGTTTGTATTTTGCGTGTATGTGTCTTGGTGTGATCAACATGTGTGCGTATGTTGCATGTATGTGTCTTGGTGTTATACAAATGTGTGTGTATGTTGTGTGTATGTGTCTTGGTGTGTTTGAAGCTCTGCAATGTAGTTTTGGGAACAAAAACATGACCTGTAGTATAATGTTTCAGTGGTTCTCTATAAAGTGCATATGCTCACAATAAAAGGCAAATACAAAATACTGTGAACTGTTCCCACAAACAAATGAAAATAAGGGAGATACAACTACTGTTGATATACATCTGGTGTAAGATTAAGTAATGGATGAAGAGAAATACAAAATACAACAAGTAAACCCTGCATCGAAAGCATATAGTCAATGTTTCTAAAACTGTTCGGGACAGTTGACTATCAAAGTTGAAATACAAAATACAACAAGTAAACCCTGCATCGACAGCATATAAATACTGCTGGGAATGTAACAGAAACTATCAAGTAGGTCCAAGCTTTTGCATCATTACGATTAAGGCATCATAACACATTAAAACACATTTTGCTGGTTAGTGTTTGTCCTTGTATTTAAAGATATATCCATTAATTATGAATTGATAGCACTAGTACATTTCCATAATGTTTTGAATTGGTTAGTGCAGTAGATATTTCTATTATAATTATAGATCAGAGCTTTAATGTAACTAATGGACTTGATTTGTCACTCATGTGCTCAGTGATGCACAGTGATCAGACTATATATGCATCACTGTGCCTCACTGCATCACTGAGCACAGAGTGACGGTTACCATTAACGTGTATTTTTAATATTCTATGTAGCGATAAGTCTTCAGTGTATAGTGGATAGCTACCTTTACTCTGCTGTGGTACTCACACGTTTTGTAAAAAAGTTAATTCAAATGTGGTCGAAATCAAATGGAGACGGAGTCAGAGCTACGGGTGAAAACGGACTGTCCGTTGTTTTATTGAAAAACAACAGCTTAAATTATCGGGTTCACAGCTTCTATTCTAATCAGTCGTCAGGGGTTGCGTCTCGGTTTGATGTCTCCAGGTTTCTCCGTCTCCGGTTGTCCGTCTCGTCCTGTTGTGTCCTGTTTCGTCTGAGCGCGCTTTTTCTCCTTTATCCGCGCCTGCTTAAAAGGAAAAAACTTCCCGAGCCCCCGGGGACGTCTGTGACGTCACCCCCGGGCTCGGGCTTCTCCTATTGGCTAAAGCTCTTTTCTGCTGCTTGACACGTCATCCTAAATCTGAGAACTAGCTCCATTTAAGGTAGTACTTTTTGGTTGAGAGACTAAGTTTTGGCCGTCCCATGGATATAGGGACTTACTTAATAGTTTTGTCTATGCTAATCTTTATCCATTCAATATTTTCTTGTTGGTTTACTTTAGTTTACTTGTTTGCATGCATAGATTTTACTGTTTAATATAACTTAGCCTTTTACAAGTTGTTTAACACAATTTATGAAGGATTAACCCAGTTCTCTATATAAGTTTACTGGTATTATTATATGTCTTTTCTAACTTGGTAATTCTAATTAGTTTTATCCCTAATAGCCAATTTCCTAATGTAATTATGTTTTTTAACAGTTTAACTTTTTGGTCTAGTACGCTTAATATTAATTGCAATTGTAATTAATTGCATTTAGCTTTTCCAGTGACCAATTTGTGTCATTCTTGGTACTAAATTGTTTGTTTATACCATCTACTTGCTTCTAGTCTAATCTTTAATCGATAACTATATTACTTTGTTGTTTAGCTTTTAATCGTTTTTAAAGCCTAATCTCTCTCTTACCAGCTGCTTACCTCCAGCACTTAAAGGCCAGCATTGGGTCAGGCCAGGTCAAACTAAAGTATTTTCCCGGCTCTAAATCCTATTTGGTATCAGTTCTCAAATCTAATCATTCACTTTATATGGCCTTCAGAGGGTGGTTTCGACAGGGGGAGAACAGTGATCAGTTGATTCTTTTACCTAAAATAAACAAGCCTTGTTTCCTGCTTCCCTCAAGATAGACTGGAGGCGTCCGTGATGACCTTGAGTCTGTCAAATGGTGGGGTGAGGGGCTAACCACCAAATGTTCTATTTTCTACCGGCTGACAACTGCTGAGGGAGACACTAGATGATCAAAAATCTCTTTTTATAGCACTGTACTGTGCATTTTGATTCATTAAATATATGACAATTCCTTCTCTGAGGGGTCTACCCTCATTATGTGACCAGTACATTTCAAAATCAAAATGATATAATATTTCTATAAGATTTAAACAATTTTTCAAAAAAAACCTAAAAACTACAAAAACACAACATTCATCATTTCATCAACATTTTCTTCTGCACAGTTGTACACAATATCAGTTATTAATATGTCATCAGACTAAGAAAGTTGTTCCTGCTTTTACAAGGAACCACCCTTTCAATAACAGCTTTTTTGTTTATGACTATACATTATCCATGTAATTAACCAAATGTGTCTATTTTGTGTAATTGACTCTGCAAGAAAAGATTATTACATCACGCCAATAAAAGACTAACAGTTCTAATAAAAACGAAGGAGACTTAAACCATAAACCATAAAAAAATGTATTTCTCCTTCGCAAGGACCTTCTGAGGTCTATTTACTTTTAGCTGCAATCCTGCCAGTTATCCTCATCGAAACCTCTGAGGTCTATTGATAACCCTTTGTGGCCATGGCCTTTCCGTTGCATTTGCGCTAATCGCCATCTCCTCCGGCGTCTTCTGCACTGCTGTCGGCACTCCGCCAAAGTCCACAGAGGAAAAATCATAATTTTTCAATTCCAATTCATGATCTCCTCTGTCTGGCTCCTGCAAGAATCCTTCATTTCTCCCAGAGGGACAATCATGTTGCCCCCTGTCTGGTTCCCCATAATCGTCTTCATTTTCCCCTTCGTCGTGCATTTCCTCCTGTTCTTGATCAATGAACAGGGGTTCGGATTCCAATTCTTGCCCATCTTGCAGGGCTTTTACGCAATGCGAAAGATGAAACCACATTGGTGATCCTTTAACCTGTAGAGCTTTTTCCGTAGCTCTTACGACCTCATACGGTCCTTCTTGCTGTGCTCCGTACCACTTGCGTCTGAACACTTTTACATAAACGTAATCTCCTGGTATTATCTGAGGAGTACTCCGCCTATTCTCCTCCTCTTCTGTCTCTTGTTTACTAGAGACATAATCATAGATTGCCCCATGGAGCTTTGACATGTACTTCACGTACTCACGCATCTCGTGGTCCAGGATGTCCAAACTCTGACCTTTTCCTGCTGCGCGCAAGCCTGGCACAACCATACATCGGCCAAACAACATTTCGTGTGGTGTTAAACGCAGGCCCCGAATTTCGCTTGAACGACACGCCATTAATGCTAATGGTAGCGCACTTAGCCAATTTAGACCTGTGTGTTGACAGATCTTAACCAATTTGTTCTTGAGTACTCCGTTCATGCGTTCCACAGCCCCCTGGCTCTGAGGGTGGTAAACGGACCTGAAACGCTGTTTTATCCCCATCTGTTGGAGTATTAAACGTACAGTCTTATCTACAAACTCTTTGCCATTGTCTGAGCAGATTTTGTCTGGAATTCCATAACGACTTATCAAATCACGGCATAAGAACTTAGCCACTGAGGCAGCATCTTTATGCTTAGTCGCGCAAGCCTCTACCCACCTCGAAAATCGACACACCACGACAAGAATGTACCTCTTTTGGCTAATCGGTTTTATCATGTCTACATAGTCAATCACAAGTTCTCTCATTGGGCCATTTGGTGTGGGGATGTGTCCCGGGGACACAACGATCCCTCTTCGTGCATTATTTTTCAAACAAATCGCACATCTACTTATCACACAATCAATCTGCTGTAGCAGGTTTGGTGCCCAAAAACCATACTCCTTTATTTTCCTACTCACCTCTCTCCGGTGTGCATGACAGAAATCATGCGCAGTTTGGATCAGCAGTCCGACCAGGCCCGTTGGTGCAACCACAAGTCCTTCATGGTTCCGCCACAAACCTGCCCCATCCCTACTAGCCCCTCTTGCTGACCAGAGATTTCTCTCCACCTGACTCGCCTCTTCCTGAAAGGTCAAAACATCTTTGTAAGTAATCTTATCTTCCAACTCCACCTCATGTGTGATAACCAATACCTTACCTGCTCTGTCCACACCTGTCACACCTGCGACATCTGCCATGTTGTTACCTCTGGTCACCTTAGACTCATCAGACTGATGGGCAGCACATTTGATAATCGCAATTTGTTTGGGTTTCATTATTGCTGTTACAAATTGGTTATCTGACTACAGTGACGTATGGCGGTACCATCTGCTCTCTTAAAACCTCGCCCTTTCCACACCGCTCCGTAGAGAAAAGTTATATTTTGCGCATAGCTGCTATCAGTATAGATATTAACGAACTTGCCTTCTGCCATTTTGCACGATTCAGTCAGAGCGACTAGTTCTGCCAGCTGAGCTGAGCAGGGTTGTGTCAAGGCTTCGGCCTTTTCTACGACAAACCCATCACCTTGTGATTTTACTACAGAGTAACCTGCTTTTAGGTCCTCTCCAACTCTGTAACATGAGCCGTCTGTCCATAGTTCCAAATCAGGACTGCTAAACGGAAAAGCCTGCAAGTCAGCTCTAAGTCTGGAGTACCTCTCGGCTTCAGCCACGCAGTCATGAGGGTCTCCATCCTCAGGCTTAGGAAGGGTCTGCGCTGGGTTCACCGTTGAACACCTAGTCAAAGTAACATCTTCCTGTTCCAAAATCCTGTAATAATTTTTAAGACGGGGTATCGTTAGTGCAGATTTACCAGATTCCAACACATTTTTGACTGCATCTGCTACCATAATATTAACTGTATACCCCATCATGATACTTGCAGCTTTCTCGTACATCAAGAAGACCCCGGCGCAATCTCGGTAGCACGGAGGCATTCCCATTTCCACCTCTGAATAGGCGATGGAGTAGTATCCTATTGGTTGTGGATGGCTCCCCACTCCGGTGTTTTGGGCGAGCACCGCGCATGCATACCTCTGATCTGAAGAGGAAGAGACATATAGTATGAATTGCTTGGTATAATCAGGCAAAGTCAGGGCAGGGGCAGCTAACATACGGGTCTTTATGGTCTCAAATGCCCGCAGGCCCTCCTCAGTCCATGTTAATCTAGCACTCAACTTGTCGTTTCTGAACACTTTTATCATGGCTCTTAAGGGCCCTACTAGCTCTGTGTAGTTCTCCACCCAAGTGGAACTATACCCCACGATCCCCAAAAAGGCCATCATCTGACGTACAGTCACTGGTTTGGGAGCTTTCTTAATAGTCACCAAATGTTCCTCTGAAATAGCTCGATGGCCCTGTGAAATTGATTGGCCTAGATATGCTACCCTAGGTCGACAGTATTGCAATTTTTTCAAAGACACCTTGTGTCCCTTCTCTGCTAATAGCTGCAATAGTTTGATAGATTCCGTATGACATGTTGTCTGATCGTCGGCACACAAAATAATGTCATCCATATACTGAATGACTCTGGATTTTAATATCAGGTCTAACCCGTCTAGATCTTCTCTTAAGATCTTGTTAAATATATGTGGAGAATGCTTTAATACCTGGGGGAGCCTAGTGTACTCATAATGCTCATTCTTATAGGTAAAACCAAAAAAATGCTGGCACTTCTTGCTCAAGGGTACACTAAAATAAGCACTACACAAATCTATAACGGTAAAATACTCAGCTTGCGGCGGGATGAATGTCAGTAGTGTGTGGGGATCTGGGACATCGGCGGGATAGTCAATTAAAACCTCATTGACTGCCCTCAAGTCGTGTACCAGCCGGTACAAGGTGTCAGGTTTCTCCACTGGAAGCAACGGCGTGTTGCTCTTGGGGCTCTTTGTCTTCCGTAGTACCACCGCTTTTTCCTTCAGTGGGTACTGACTTTTCCATGGCAGGGTTGCTCCTGGTCTAAGCTCCACCCTCACTGGTTGAGCAGATTTGATCAGTCCGATGTCGGTGCTATGTTTCGACCACAGCACTTCTGGTACTGCCCCCATCATCTCTTCCTGGAGGCTCAATTTCTGGGGGGTTTCTTCCACTGTCTCCTGTGTCAGCTGCACCGTCTGGGGACGTCCCAACCCTGTGCCTTGAATCATTATCTTGACGAACCGCTTGTCCGGGATTATCCATATGAGTCGTTTCTCCTTCGTCTGTTCGAACTCCATTTCTTCTGCCTCTTTCATCATCCCTCCGATGTGTTGTTGATCGCACGAGTCAGTTACCTTTAGCATCACGTGGGGAACGCTGCCTGTGATCTCGTGTTCCTTTTGCAGATAGGTGCTCCGTGCAAGCCATATTGCTGCTCCTTGGGGTCCCATTATTATGCTGGTGGCGTTGAGCTGCACCTCCTCTGGTTGATTTCTCAGCCACTCCTTGGCTTGTCTCTGATCCGCATCTCTATAGTTCTGTAGAGTGCAATGGTATGGTGTCTCTGGGTTCTTTGCATCTGGCATATTGGCGGTGATGAATGTCTCCCATTCCAACGCTGGTCCGAGCAATTCCTGGCTTAGGTTCCCCAACCAGTATACTTCCGGTGGTGGGGTGTCTGTCCTTTGCATCATTTGATAGTAGTGGTCTTCTGGGACGTCGATCACACAACCATCAGGCGTGCAGAAAATGTTCATCCCCAGCATACCAAGGCCGTCCCTGCCCAGTAAGCCGATGGGTGCGGTGTCGGAGACCATGGAAACAGTCGCTTCTTTGCCTCTGTACTTCAGGGTGACAGGTTCTGTCACTGGGATCAGCTTTTTGATTCCCTCAAATCCAATTGTCCGTACATATCGACCGGACATGGGCAGGTGTGTGGCATCCTTAAGTTGGACTACAGTGAACGCTGCGCCGGTGTCTGCCATCATCCTGACAGATTTATCATTCACCGCTACGTGCACTATTGGCTCCTCCCTTAAGGCGAGACACTGCAGGTGAATAGTCAAATATCCTTTTTTTGTTGATTTTGAGATTTTGTTATATTTTGCTTCCTAAACATGTCTTCTATGAAACGAGTGACAATAAAACGTCAATAACACACATTTAGTTGTTTATTTTACATCATTTTGCCTTATTGCATCCATAAATGTGCACATATTTAAAGGGGCTATGCACTGCTATTCCTAGCACTATTTGGGCAACTTTACACAATTCCTGTTAGTCTATTGAAGACATTTGTAAGGTTTTTTTCCAAAAAATTCATTGTTTTATATTTCTAATCAAGTACTCGAAACCATCATTTTTCAGCCTCAAGAAATCAGGCTGTTATGGCCTGGCTCCGCCCATAAGCACTTTGAGTGACAGTCAGACCACAGTCTGCACTGGTAGAGGGAGGGAGGGAGGGGGGGAAGAGAGAGAGAGTTCAGTTCAGTTCAGAGTTTTTATTTGCCACATGGAATAATACAATCATAGTTTCTTCATTAAAAAATCATAAATAGTAATTCCATGGACAAAAGGAACAGGAAGAAGAATAAATCTTATAGTTACCTCACCTGCCCCTTATTCCTAAACTAACATGTATTTTCTTAATGGTCGGCGTATAACCTTATTTACACAAATAATCATTTATACCATGAGAGAGAGAGGGAGAGAGAGAGAGAGAGAGAGAGAGAGAGAGAGAGAGAGAGAGAGAGAGAGAGAGAGAGAGAGAGAGAGAGAGAGAGAGAGAGAGAGGCTCTCTCTTCCTTTCTCTCCCTCCAAAGCGCACGGCCCCGCAGCTCCACTCGCTGATGAGACGGGGCAGCTTTTTTCTTTCTTTCAATCTCCCGTGTGGCGCGCGGCCGGCAGGTACCCCCCCCCCCCCAAGTGCCCCCTCTCTCTCCCTCCCTCCTTCTCTCTTCATTTCTCTCCTTTCTCTCCCACTCGGCTCTCGCTGATGAGACGGAGCAACTTTTTTCTTTTCTTTCTTTCAATCTCCCGTGTGGCGCGCGGCCGGCAGGTACCCCCCCCCCCAAGTGCCCCCTCTCTCTCCCTCCCTCCTTCTCTCTTCATTTCTCTCCTTTCTCTCCCACTCGGCTCTCGCTGATGAGACGGAGCAACTTTTTTCTTTTCTTTCTTTCAATCTCCCGTGTGGCGCGCGGCCGGCAGGTACCCCCCCCCCCCCCCCCCAAGTGCCCCCTCTCTCTCCCTCCCTCCCTCTCTCTTCCTTTCTCTCCCTCCAAAGCGCACGGCCCCGCAGCTCCACTAGCTGTCTAGTCTAGGTAGAATGGGGGCGGGCATTAGCTCCAACCACAGAGCCAATCGCATCACTGTGCGCCTCATGACGTGACTCAGGACTTCAGATCAAAATGACCCGATTTACTAGAGCACGAGAGGGGCTGGGCTGAATCGGAGCAATCCGCCAATATGGTATTTAGACCCTAAAACACATTGATACGAACTCCTATTACTATAATACAATGCTAGAGACTGAAAAATGACATTTATAATGCATGGGACCTTTAATGGGAAGTGCCTCATTTGCATATATAAACATACATTTCAGAAAACTTGCAATATATTTTTTCTTAGTTTATATGTACATAACAAATTGGGAAAGTTTCATAGTGATATCTATTCAAATATTTTTTGCCTATTAGGGGGTACTACACTGTACTACACTGTTTGTAGCCTGTGTGTAGTTCTGTTCAGTTCAATAACATCATTATTATTATTATTCAGTTATCAGGCATGTGTTTAGGTTGTCTATTACTAATGGTTTGATTAGGTATTGTGTTTGTAAATATCTGTTTAAAAAAAAAAGTATGGCATTTTACAATACAGAACTTTGAAGGCGTTTTCCCAAAAATGAGTTTTAAGAGTTTTTCCTTATACTCTGAGCCAGAAATCTCCACTTCAGTAGCATTCACATACACCAAACCTTCCAGTTCTATTCATATCTATGTTCTGAAGGTATTTACAGAAGGGTTTGTTGATATCGCATTCATACCCTGATTTATATCACATTGTATTCCTAAAAACATGGCGAAATATGGAATTTTACCATAAAAATGGACTGAATGGAGTATTTTCTGATTTATGGAGTGATAAAAAGAGATATCCAAAATCCCCTCTGTAATAACCTTTGGCTCTAATATGTCAACAAAATGAAACTATAATTTTGAAAATGGCTTTATCCAATGTTCAGATTTCTGTCCTGGAATTATATGCAAATTAGTGCATATTTAAGTAGATCACGCCTCATTTGCATATTTAAACATACAATTTCAGAAAACTTGTAATACAAAAAAGTATTGTCTTAATATAAGTAATCAACTGGGGAAGTTTCATTGTGATATCTATTAGTTAATTTTTTTACCCTATTCACCTGCAGTGTCTCCCCTTAAGTGTGACAATGACAGCTGACACCCCCCCATTGAATTATCTGGGCCTCGTCAGAACGTCTGTTCCGGCCCCCTGGATGGATTTACTGGGCCCATGTCCTGTTGCTGATTCTGGTCTTGGGTCTGGTATTGGTTTTGGGTCTGGCCTTGGTTTTGGGTCTGGCCTTGGTTCGGTCCGTACCACTGATCCTGGAGTCGGCCATATCCTCCTCGGCCACCTCCTCTGTTATTTCCTCGACCCCTGCTGCTGGCTCCTTGGGTTCGCCATCCTTTTTCACAGTGTCGGGAAAGATAGCCGATTTCTCCACAAGTCCAGCACTCAACCGATGCCGGCCATCCAGACGATCCTCCTCTTGGACGTCCATTCCCTCCTCGGGGCTGCTAGTTCGATCCCCTCTGATTCTGTTGTTGTAAGGGTGCCGGTTCTTCCTGTTTTCTGGTCTGTGCTGGTTCCTGGTTGTTCAGTTGTCCACTATTCCCTGTCTCGGCTCTGGGCTGTGCGGCTTCTACCATGGCTTGTAGGTATTCCACTATCTTGATTGCCTCGACAGGCTGTTGGTACAGGAGCTTTCGCTGGCTTGCAGTTTCTTTGTCCTTGGCCTGTTGCTCCTTCTTCCTGTGCAGCTCCACTTGATGGCTTACGTTTTCCATGTATGCATCTAAGGGAAGGCTTCCCAGGCACACCACCTCATTCAGTTTTTGTCTCACTTCACTGGAGAGGCCCTTCTGTATCTTTTCTCTAAGCATCGCCTCCCCCATTGTATTAGCTGCTGGGTCTTGGCCAGTCATGTCTCTCCAGGTGGCGTAGGCCTTTGCCACATATTCCCTGGGGGGGTATCAGGCTCCAAGGCACCAATGTGGATCTTGTCTGGGTGCATCATGGTTTGATAGGTTTCCCGCAGGACTCGCCACAGTGCTCCTCTGTGGGCGGCGAAGAGGTCCTGGTCATGTGCTCCTGAAACTACGTACCGCATCATAGCAGCCTTGTTTAGTAGTTCTTCCATGACCGCGACTCCTACTTTGTGAGAGAGCAATCGCTTGACATCGCCGATAGCCAGCTGTTGGCCTACCATCATTTCCTCCAGTTTGGCAATCCACGGAAAAGCCCCATTTTGGAGGGAGGGCAACTTCTCCGATATTTGGGACATGTCTGAAGCATTCCATGGCTGGTACTCCAATCCCTGATGTCTTATCATTAATGGTTGCATGCTGGCCGTTTGCTCTCTGGTAGCGGATCTGGTAATTCTTTTGTCTTCAGCCTTTCTCAATTCTTTGATCTCATCCCTTGTTTTATCTATTTGTTTTTCCAACGCTTTTCGTGCGGTGTTGGCCCTTCTCCAGTTTTCGGAGCTTGCTTTGTATCCCTCGGAAACGTTGTCTTCGGCCTCGTTGTAGACCTGTATCTGTGCTTCCATCTCGCCGTTTTCCTTGGTCATTCCCTGGTGCTGTCGGTTTAATTCCTCCATGGTCTCCGTCAGTCTCAGCATCTTGCTGCTTTCTTCGGCGGTTGGTGGGGAAGAGTAGGTTGGAGCAGACGTTCTTCTTCTTGGTGTCGTCCCCACGGGGACTTGCTTCCTTTTCTCCTCTCTCTCTCGCTCTCTGTCTCTTTCCTGGTACTGGTCCAGTGTTTCCCCCATCTCTAAGTCTTCCTCTGAATCTTCCGGGTGTCTGCTGGCTGAGGGGGGGGAGAGACGACGATGGATGGGAGCTTTCGTTGACTTTCTCTGGTGGCAGTCTCTCCTGTCACTGAGGTCTCTGTCATATAGATCTTCTTCTTTGTCATCCCAAATCCTCCTTTCGTCCCTTCGGCGTCCCTCTCCTTCCGCCCAGAGAATGTCCTTCTGTGCGGTAGTGAGCGGTAAATGTAATACCCTTCGTTGTACCTCTTCGCCTTGACATCTCTCTGCCGCTCTGGTATGAGGAAAAGTGTGGGTTCCACGCTCCCTCCTTCTCACCTCCTCTGGCTCGTCTGTTCCAGGCGTTAGGGTAATTCTTGTCACTGCTTCTGTCCTATGGCCGCTGTTGTTTGTCATATCATAATGGCTATCCATTTCTATTACAGGCAGGATAGGGTATATTGATTCCCTACTCCTGCTGGCATATGGTGGGGGTGCTATAGCTACCTCAGTTATTACCTGTTCTGCTCTCGGTAGGGGTCCTTGGGTGAGAGGGACTACCTCAGCTGCTCTTTGGGAGGTGACTATTGTCCTATTAGGGGCCAGGGGAGTGGTCGTGATTGGGGCTATCTCCTCTGTCGGCAGGGCCTCCTCACTGACAGTCGAACTGCCCTTTTCCTCACTCTTCCTTCTCTCAGCTTCCTGAGCGAAGAGTTCTAACGTGGTTATTTCTTGCATGCGTTTTCCCCCTCTTTCTGTCATTTTTCCCCCTTTTTCCTCCTCCGTCCTATAAGTCCTAATTAGAGCATGCAGATCTGCTATTATAGCCAAATCAAAAGAGCCAAGGTTTTGCGATGTGTGGCCATCTTTCGTTCCATTTCTTTGATAACCTAGTAATTTTTGCCAAATAATAAGGATTGTCCTGTGTGTAAGGATTATTTTTAGCAATAAATTGTATCGGGTTATCCTCCCTCCAACCAATTAGGGTAGTCGCATCTTTATTTGCCACAGTTTCCATTTTCTTATATGCGTTTCTTCTTCTTATTTACTAGAGTTTTTAATTTCTCTTTTTGTTTTCTAATCTAAGAACTCTTTTTCTCGGGTTCTCTTTTTAAAAAATGGCAGCAGGCAAGAAAGTGTTTTTTGTATTCCCTACCTAAATGTAGGTGTCTATTCTTTTGTGACTATCTCCTGCTTGAACAACCGCTAACGGTACTTGTACGCCCTGTCTATTCTCTTCTTTCCCTCTTCACTGGTGATCTGTAGTCTTACCTGACTTGCGGTGCCCTTGTTGCCTGGCAGAACTGCTGAAAAACAGAGCACAAAATGTAGGTGTCTATTCTTTTGTGACTATCTCCTGCTTGAACAACCGCTAACGGTACTTGTACGCCCTGTCTATTCTCTTCATTCCCTCTTCACTGGTGATCTGTAGTCTTAACTGACTTGCAGTGCCCTTGTTGCCTGGCAGAACTGCTGAAAAACAGAGCACAAAATACAACAGTTCTCTTTCATTTTCAACTGGAATTTCACTTTACTCCGTCTTTTCAGTATGAATATATTTTAAATATCTAAAATGCATACCACATCTAATTTTTGAGAGATTCTTTACCAATAGTATGAATAATTCTTTAACTTAATTCATACAATTTTAAAAATGTTTAGAGATATTGTGATTGACAGTGGTGTTTGCGTCTTCGGTGTCTACTCCCTTATTTCCGCTTTTTTGTTGATTCCTCCTTCGTCGAATCTCGGCTCTGATGTTTTCCCGTGGTTTCACTCCAAAATTCTGTTTCACCTCGAAAATCACAAACATTTTAGATTAGTGTCTCAACCCTGATTACACATTTCATTCATTCTTCTGTTTCCATATTTCAATACTACTTCCCCCCAGTGGACATTTGTCTAATTCAGACACGTGTCCACTAACACCGTCCTTAAGCACCTCCTGACATCACTCCCTGCACGCCGCGAGGCCCCACCCTCTGTTTTCTGAAGCGTCCATTACAGACTCCCCACAGAGGCCAGGATAACCTCACCACAGGTACAAGGTAGTTAATGCCCAGGCACCCCGTCTCGTCACCCAGTCTATTAACCCCAGGAAATCCAGCGCCCTGCTAAACGATCATGCATAACCGTACAGACTCAGCACCAGACCCCAGGGACCTAATAACTCTCATCACATTTTTTCCTTGTGTACTTACTATGGAAACAAAATTCATCACAAACATTACTTTTACAATATCCCCAGGCACGTCCCCTATTACCATACCCCTCTGTACACCCCATCTACCACCCATCGACCCAGACTGTCCAGCAGTTCAGATCACAAAATGGTAGCCAGGGCGTACTCCTGGTATCTTGGCACCAACGGAATGCCCACCCCCGCTCGGCTCCCTGCCTCATCCACCTCTACCGCCATCATCTTCGTCATAACAGGTGCAGCCGAGCAGAGTGACTTCTCCACCGCCGGGCCGGCTGTGCAGGGAGTCCTAATCAGATACCCAAAGCATGCTCTAATCACTGACACACACACGACTAATATCACAAATATCACCACTGCATAGAGTAGGTACTTAACTATCACCCAACCTATATACGCCAGCTGCTCTTGACCCCAATCATCCCACGAACCCTCTCGAGAGTCATGTAGATCCCTCGTAATGTTCCTCAAATGTGCAATCACGTCCGGCATCCCTATTTCATCATTGGCGGGCACATAAGTACAGCATTCCTGACCAATCAACGCACATGTACCCCCCGAAGCTGCCAACAAAAAATCCATAGCCGCCCTTGTCTGCATCTCCATCAGCCTCAATGACCGTATCTCCTCATTCTCTAGGCTAAACTCCTTTGTCGACGTGGCCGCCATGTCCTCAAATATCGTAGCCAAATTATCAATCTCCTTCATATTTGCATATGTCCCATATGAGGGAATCGCCACCCTGAAAAAACGATCCGCATGAGTCGCAGCCCGCGCCTTCCTAGCCCCAGGGTGCGTCGGCAAGACATCAGCTACCCTCATTGCCGGCACCAGATATCCCAATGCACATCTTCCTTTCCAACCCGCTGGCAACGCTGCATACGCATTTTCGCCACAAATCCAATACGTACCTGGGGGAGCCTGTGCAGCCACCTTTGCAGCCCCTAGGCTCACCCCACCTACACAATTCCCCAACGTGCCCACATACTTACCATTCTCACCATCCTCAAATCTCAAAAACCCCTCCGGCCCAACATCCAATGGAGCCTGCCCCGTCTTACCCGCTAGTAGCCGCCCCGTCCTATGATAAGCCTCCATCCTCTCCTCACTTACTCTCTTACATAGGAAAGGCAAATTATACCCCTTTATCACTGAGTCATGACACTCAGTGACCGGGTGGGCCATAAGCGGTAAACCGGCTGCAGCAGATTCCGGTGCTAGGCCGCACACATAACAATCAGTCCTATTTGCACTCTTTGCCACCTCCCTTGCTATTTTTATAAACACATTTGTGTGAGGTTCCTGCAATGCCTGCTTGTCCACGTCTATATTTATAAGTTCAGGTGTCGGGTCCCAAAAATACAGCATAACTCCCGCCGTACATAACATGAAAGTTGTTACCAGAGCGCACGTCACTAAAGCGCACTCCGCATGTCTAGACAAACCAGAGCACATCCTTGGACCGGCTTGCCCTCCTCTGCGTTATCCCTGCCTCCCTCCTTCAGCCGTGCGTTTCCTACTTTCCCTGCAACGCCCCACAAACAACAATTAACAACACCCCTTTTAACAATATGTTCACCAAACAATATACAATAACGTCCCATCCCACCCCTAACCAACCCTCCAACAACACCTAAAAGGAGAGCGGAAGAGAGGGGATGGAGGGTGCTGCCGGGCCAGGGAGGGGGACGCACACGCATGGAGTGATAGTGAGGGAGGGAATACCTGGGAGGAGCCTGGGAGGGAGGGAGCAAATACGAGTATCTAGGGGAGAGGAGCTAGGCAAGAAGCTAGGAAAGCCCAGGGAAGACTAGAGTATGCTAGACTAAAAAGGAAGGACAGGAAGGGAGGAACTAAGGAGAAACGACTAGGGAGGGAGTGAACGCCTAGGGAGGGAGTGACTAGGGAAGAACGACTAGGGAGGGAGTGACCAGGGAAGAATGCCTAGGGAGGGAGTGACTAAAAGGAAAGGAGGAAAGGGAAGGAGCTAAGGTACTAAAAGGAAAGGAGGAAAGGGAAGGAAGCTAGGAAAGGAGGGGAGGGAGTGAATGCTAAGGTACTAAAAGGAAAGAAGGAAAGAAGGAAAGGAAGCTAGGAAAGGAGGGGAGGGAAGGAAGCTAGGAAGGGAGCTAGGGTAGGCTAGGGAGAGAGAACAGGAAGGGCCCAGGGAGGGAGGGATGTTTCTAGGAAAGGAGCTAGGAAAGGAGGGGAGGGAGGGAGGAAAAGAGACTTAGACAAGGGGGGGGGGGGGGGGGGGGGCGAAACCACAACAATACCATGCATACAACAACAAGAAAACATAGCTCATGAAGGAGATGGAGTGGGGAGGGGGGGGCACACACTATGATAGTGCAGGATGGCACACACTATGATAGTGAAGGAGATGGAGTGGGGAGGGGGGGCACACACTATGATAGTGAAGGAGATGGAGTGGGGAGGGGGGGGCACACACTATGATAGTGCACGATGGCACACACTATGATAGTGAAGGAGATGGAGTGGGGAGGGGGGGGGGCAAGGGAGGGAGAGAGGGAGGTGAGGGAGGGGGGGCGAGGGAGGGAGAGAAAGGGAGGGAGGGACGGAGGAAGGGAGAGAGGGAGGTGAGGGGGGGGCGAGGGAGGGAGAGAGGGAGGTGATGGAGGGGGGGTATGGGAGGGAGGGGGGCGAGGGAGGGAGAGAGGAAGGTGAGGGAGGGGCGAGGGAGGGAGAGAGGGAGGTGAGGGAGGGGGGGTATGGGAGGGAGGGGGGCGAGGGAGGGAGAGAGGGAGGTGAGGGAG
This sequence comes from Notolepis coatsorum, assembly GCF_963971535.1. Taxonomy (NCBI): domain Eukaryota; kingdom Metazoa; phylum Chordata; class Actinopteri; order Aulopiformes; family Paralepididae; genus Notolepis; species Notolepis coatsorum. The sequence goes on from NC_140168.1 coordinate 195,356,561, forward strand.
GGGCGAGGGAGGGAGAGAGGGAGGTGAGGGAGGGGGGGTATGGGAGGGAGGGGGGCGAGGGAGGGAGAGAGGGAGGTGAGGGAGGGGGGGTATGGGAGGGAGGGGGGCGAGGGAGGGAGAGAGGGAGGTGAGGGAGGGGGGGGCGACGGAGGGAGAGAGGGAGGAAGGGAGAGCAAACACAAGCGAGGGGAAAACGGAAAAGAAGAGGTGTATTAACTTAAAGACAACACCGCCCCCTGCTGTATTTGTACGCACATCACCTCTATTGCACTACAGTATTCACAACGTCCTGCAGGGGGCGCCCTCATCCTCCTAATACAAATGCGTCATCACGCAGCCACTCACCACATGGCGTCAACCGACGTGCTTACTCAACCCGAACCCCAATTCCCAGAATTCTCTGTAACGACTCGTAGTCCGCCATTAAAGATGGCTTCCCCCGAGACATCGCCACAGAAGTTACGTCATGTTTACAAACATGAGGTCTCGTTGTCAGCCAGAGTAGCTTCACGCGAGGCTTTGTTACGGGATTTACATTTTTGTTTACAAAAAATATCCATTTTCACCATTTATTCCTAACCACTAATTCAATCCATTTACACACATCATCTCACATTACCACAGTCACTTTCATACTTTCATCCAGCAACTTTATCATTATTAGCACTGGTTAGCCTTGTGTAGCATGTAGCATCGTTCTGTAGCCATTAGCCACCCGAGATGATGCTACAAGCTCCGCCATTCAAAACAACAGTCATAGCAACCATATTAGCTCCCAGCATTGCCCGTTAGCTTGCAGCTTAGCTTAGCATGTATTAGCCTTGTCCAGCATAGCATTAGCTCACGGGTTCAAACGGCAATCTATTCCGTTCACCGCAGCAATATAGCAACCCGCGACGTTAGCGTTATGACGACGCAACCCCTTTTATAACTTTGATTCAATGTATGTGTCATCCTACATTTTTAACCAATATATATGTACATTTTTACATAGGCCTCCACCAGACCTCCAATTTTTTGTTTGACCCTTCAACCTTCACCCGCCGTAAGCGTCAGCCATTTTTTCTAGCCAGCTTAGAACGACTTCTGGTTCAAAGGTCATGTTAATTCTGGGCGTCAAAAAGCTATCTTGACCCCTGCAGCCAATTTTTTGCTCCGGCGTTAGCTGTTAGCCATTATCCTAGCACAGCCATTAGCCTCGCTACTAAACAGTACTTTAAATACATATCCTAACTGCTTCTAAGTGCATTCTTTAATCCGAACATAAGCGCAGTTCCTTTATCCAATTTCTCCCACAAGTGCTTTATATACCAAGGTTTGAGAATCGCCTTACTATACTCCAGAGTCTTTCTCCATACAAGTTAAGTAGCTCGCAGAGAGTACATTCGCAGGAGCCCCCTGGCAGCTTGGATGGCGTTTTGCGGCAAATCAACCATCTCCTACGTTATCCTTCCTCCACAAGCTTGATATTTCTTAGATTCAACAAAAGGTGAACCCAGATTTGTATGATGTCGGTTTGCCTTGGCAGCACACATGGGAGACGTCTCTTCCATGGTACTGTACTTGCGCTACGAGTCTAAGAAAGAAGTCTGTTATGTAACCTGGCACGACTCCCTGTCCCCCGGCCGCGCGCAACCTGAACTAAATTCCCGTTCAACCCGATCGCGCGCCCCCTCTCGGTCCTCATTGCAACCAACAATATTGCCCGATCGAGACCAGTCCAATCTGTGAGAATCGGAACCCGATCTCTGTCGTTACAACATCGTCAGTACACACTATCCCAACCCTGTTCGATTGCTGCCCGATCCCAACCCATTTTAGACACATCTTCCCAGTCACCTCACCGTCAAAACTCTGCTGGTTGTTGCTTAGCTGAGGATGGTGATGAACCCGTCGTTGCTCTGCTTGAGAGTTTCGAAGACCAGTAGAAGTGTCCTCGTTCTGGGTAGGTTCGGATGATCAGCCCGGTAGTCACGGCGCCAGAATAACGTGTATTTTTAATATTCTATGTAGCGATAAGTCTTCAGTGTATAGTGGATAGCTACCTTTACTCTGCTGTGGTACTCACACATTTTGTAAAAAAGTTCATTCAAATGTGGTCGAAATCAAATGGAGACGGAGTCAGAGCTACGGGTGAAAACGGACTGTCCGTTGTTTTATTGAAAAACAACAGCCTAAATTATCGGGTTCACAGCTTCTATTCTAATCAGTCGTCAGGGGTTGCGTCTCGGTTTGATGTCTCCAGGTTTCTCCGTCTCCGGTTGTCCGTCTGATGTGTCCTGATGTGTCGTGATGTGTCCTGTTTCGCGCGCTTTTGCTCCTTTCTCCGCGCCTGCTTAAAAGGAAAAAACTTCCAGAGCCCCCGGGGACGTCTGTGACGTCACCCCCAGGCTCTGGCTTCTCCTATTGGCTAAAGCTCTTTTCTGCTGCTTGACACGTCATCCTAAATCTGAGAACTAGCTCCATTTAAGGTAGTAATTTTTGGTTGAGAGACTAAGTTTTGGCCGTCCCATGGATATAGGGACTTACTTAATAGTTTTGTCTATGCTAATCTTTATCCATTCAATATTTTCTTGTTGGTTTACTTTAGTTTACTTGTTTGCATGCATAGATTTTACTGTTTAATATAACTTAGCCTTTTACAAGTTGTTTAACACAATTTATGAAGGATTAACCCAGTTCTCTATATAAGTTTACTGGTATTATTATATGTCTTTTCTAACTTGGTAATTCTAATTAGTTTTATCCCTAATAGCCAATTTCCTAATGTAATTATGTTTTTTAACAGTTTTACTTTTTGGTCTAGTACGCTTAATATTAATTCTATTATGTAATTAATTGCATTTAGCTTTTCCAGTGACCAATTTGTGTCATTCTTGGTACTAAATTGTTTGTTTATACCATCTACTTGCTTCTAGTCTAATCTTTAATCGATAACTATATTACTTTGTTGTTTAGCTTTTAATAGTTTTTAAAGCCTAATCTCTCTCTTACCAGCTGCTTACCTCCAGCACTTAAAGGCCAGCATTGGGTCAGGCCAGGTCAAACTAAAGTATTTTCCCGGCTCTAAATCCTGTTTGGTATCAGTTCTCAAAGCTAATCATTCACTTTATATGGCCTTCAGAGGGTGGTTTCGACAGGGGGAGAACAGTGATCAGTTGATTCTTTTACCTAAAATAAACAAGCCTTGTTTCCTGCTTCCCTCAAGATAGACTGGAGGCGTCCGTGATGATCTCGAGTCTGTCAAATGGTGGAGTGAGGGGCTAACCACCAAATGGTCTATTTTCTACCGGCTGACAACTGCTGAGGGAGACACTAGATGATCAAAAATCTCTTTTTATAGCACTGTACCGTGCATTTTGATTCATTAAATATACGACACCATCTTCCTGGACTTTTACTTTTAAAACAACATTGTCAATATTACACTTATAAACTTAATGTAGATCTCTATTTTTTACTGTATTTATATTAGCCTGTACATACATTACATAGGAAATGTGAATCCCGGACCGTATTTTATTTTATTCTTTATTCTTAGGCATTTTTTTTTTCTTATTTGTGATTTGTTTTGTCTACCTAAATGTTTACTGTGAACAATTTGTAGTGCCAAATTTCCCTCGGGATGATTAAAGTATTTCTATTCTATTCTATTTATGTTACAGGGTTAGGTGCTGGGAATGTAACAGAAACTATCAAGTAGGTCCAAGCTTTTGCATCACTACAGATTAAGGCATTCTTTAACAGCATAAACAGGATTTAAAAGGCAAATACAAAATACTGTGAACTGTTACCACAAACAAATGAAAATAAGGAAAAAAAACTACTGTTGATACACATCTGGTGTAAGATTAAGTAATGGATGAAGATAAATACAAAATACAACAAGTAACTTGAACTTACTTGAACAACAACTAAACCCTGCATCGACAGCATAGGTAAATACTTCACCTACAAACATAATACTGTTCAGACAGCACAACAGTATTGGTGTAATGAAGATATTTGCTGAAAAATAGAAAAACTTTAAGTGCGTATGTTTATAAAGAGCAATGAAATAAATTATGTAATAACAACAGACGGCGAGGTGGTGCAGGTTTGATTGAGACAGCAGGTGATCTTAAAGGAAAACTCAAACATTTTGGGAAATTAGCTTATTTAACATCTTCCCTCGAGTTAGACAAGAAGATATATACCTTTTTCGTCTCTCTGCATACATTGGGCTTAGGGAACGCCTGGACCGTTAGCCTAGCTTAGCTTCATCACTGGAAGTGGGGCAGACATCTAGCCTAGTTCACTAGAGTCAGGAAATATACTCCAAATACAATCAAAATACAACTCCCAAACGTTCCTGTAAACATGTTGTGACCTGTGTATTTACCACGTCTCCCAGTCACACAAGTCTCCCAGTCACACAAGTCTCCCAGTCACACAAGTCTCCAAGTCACACAAGTCACACGAGTCTCCCAGTCACACAAGTCTCCAAGTCGCACAAGTCACACGAGTCTCCAAGTCACACAAGTCACACAAGTCTCCAAGTCGCACAAGTCACATGAGTCTCCAAGTCACACACGTCTCCAAGTCACACAAGTCTCCAAGTCACACAAGTCACACAAGTCTCCAAGTCACACAAGTCTTCCAGTCACACAAGTATCCCAGTCACACAAGTCTCCAAGTCACACAAGTCACATGAGTCTCCCAGTCACACAAGTCTCTAAGTCGCACAAGTCACATGAGTCTCCAAGTCACACAAGTCACACAAGTCTCCAAGTCACACAAGTCTCCCAGTCACACAAGCCTCCAAGTCACACAAGGCACACAAGTCTCCCAGTTACACAAGTCTCCAAGTCACACAAGTCACACAAGTCTCCAAGTCACACAAGTCTCCCAGTCACACAAGTCTCCAAGTCACACAAGTCACACAAGTCTCCCAGTTACACAAGTCTCCAAGTCACACAAGTCACACAAGTCTCCAAGTCACACAAGTCACACAATTCTCATATTCACACAAGTCTCCAAGTCACACAAGTCTCCCAGTCACACGAGTCTCCAAGTCACACAAGTCACACAAGTCTCCTATTCACACAAGTATCCAAGTCACACAAGTCACACGAGTCTCCAAGTCACACAAGTCACACAAGTCTCCAAGTCACACACGTCTCCCTAGACTTGTGTGACTGGGAGACTCGTGTGACTGGGAGATGTGGTAAATACACAGGTCACAACATGTTTACAGGAACATTTGGGAGTTGTATTTGGAGTATATTTCCTGACTGTAGTGAACTAGGCTATGTCTGCCCCACTTCCAGTGATGAAGCTAAGCTAGGCTAATGGTCCAGGCGTTCTCTAAGCCCAATGCATGCAGAGAAACGAAAAAGGTATGTATCTTCTTGTCCAACTCCAGGGAAGATGTTGGAGTTTTACTTTAAGATGCCTCGGCGGCGCATAGAATAAGTGGGCCCAATGTCTATCACTGTCTGTCTGTCTCTGTTTGTTTCTCTCCGTCGGTCAACAAGTTTGAACTAATTAACATTTTCAACGTGCTTTCACTGAAAGAGCCTGTTTTTTAGAGCGAGTGCCTTGTTTGAAAGTTTACCTCCATCCAGTTCCATGAAAATCTTTTGGATTACCTCAAAGGTGTAGCGGAGTTGCGAAGGGTAGCTGAGGTTTAAGGCATACATCAGTCCGAACAGCATTGCAACAGCTAATGCGCCATTATCCAGACCTTCCAATATCTTGGTGCCTTCGAGGATAATTCTGTTCTCTGGTTCGTCACTTGAAGCATGATCTTTAAGAACATAAATCCCCACAGTGGTGTCTTCAATGGCCTTGTTGATGACGTCTTCATCCATGCCCTGTAGAAAACAGACAAACGTTAAACAAAGGCAAACACCTTATATTGATTGATTGAAAACCTTTATTTATCCCTGAGGGGAGATTCAGATGTCCATTACAGCATAACAGCAATTTAAAAACATTAAATACATAACATACACTTATTAGTATGTGTTAAAAACAAGATGGACAAATACATAGGGATGAGAAGAGCTAAAATAGGGCTAAAATAGAGCTATAAGTGGTGAAAAGAAAAATAAACAAGTCCAATCATGATGTTAAATAATTAAATTAAATTAATTGGTTACAGTCCACAACCCAGCTCCTCCAGTCCACAGCAGTTAGCCCGTCCTGGCCCTGCCTGGTTGTGGAGCCTGATTGCCACCGGCACAAAGGACTGCCCGGATGGGTCAGACCTTACTCTGCATGGACTACAAGGCCAAATGAGAAAAGAAATAAGCACCGATTCATGTAGGCCTACATACCACATATTCTCGCACAAGGCTTTCTGGATCTTCACCCATGTAGATACACAGTCCCTTCAGGATACACTCACGTCCAGCATCCACGTCATCACACTGAAAGGAACATTTCTTGATTAGTGTCTTAATTCAGCCATTGTGCTTTATTTTAAAGTCAACTACTGGTTCAAACTGTTATATGACTACATATTTCTCTGAGAATATAACAGTAGGATTCCTACGATGGCACAAGCCTTGCTGTGAATAGTGTTGCACGGTATACCAGTATTGAAAAACGAACGCGGCACTACAGGTTTGAAAGCGGTACTATACCTCATTTTAGAGGAAAGGTTCAAAGTGAGACAAAAAGATGCAAATAGTGAAAGGAAAAAGATGAAAAATAAAGCACTCATGGCCTCCTGTACAATTTGATTGCCCTCTTTACCAATCATTTGTGGTAACTAAAAAATTTATTTCCATAGCCTTTCCTCCAATACAAAAAATCTTAATTCCCCCAAAACAGCCACAATTCAAAACTTTGTAGGTTTTTCATGACAGTGGGACCAGTTAGCACTTACGTCAGCCATTTGTGCCATTTGCCTTTTGAGCTTTTCCCCTAGCTGTCCTCCCCTCTTTTGGAACAGCTTCGTCAGGTTGTCAGAGTGGAGATCAAGCTGAGACAGGAACTTGGACTGAAGTGGCATGGTGGTGATTCTCTTGAATTCAGCATTGATCTGAAGACAGGTAAAAAGCACAGGAATCGGAATAAAATGGTTAGAGGGTAGTTATATATACAGCCGATCAGGAAGGGGGAGATATAGCACAACGAAATATAAAATCATATTAGCAGTTTGACAATGGACCCAACACTTCCCTTGTAACGTTATCAACAGCAAATCCAAGATGAGATAAGCCATACATACCTCACTGACTTCAAAGAGAGCTGGCCACCTTGCCATGAAAGGCTCCACCATTGGTGCATCACGGACGACTTCAAGTCTTCTATGTGCGAAAGTCTTCTCCATCTTCAGTTTCACAACATCTCTGTTGTTCCTCTTCTTCACATCCAAGAGTAGATCTTTCTGCATGGCCTCCAGACTTTCCTCCGTTTCTGCTGATGGGTATGGTGGGCAGAAGTTAACCTCTGCTCTCTTGGCCTTTTTGACACCGAAGGCTGCACGCTTTCCTGTTGGTTTGTTTCTTAAAGAGTTCACCGTCACCTCTGGGCAGCCCAGATGTCTCAGCTCTCTGCGGTAGTTACCCAATTTATATTTTAAACTCATCTTCCATGCGCCATATCCAGTGCTGGACCCCTTCTCAGTTAAACATGGATGTGCCTTGATAAGACTCTGGGCTGTTTGTTCCATCTCTGTATCACTGACATAGACTTTATACAGAACAATTTCCTGCACTAAACCATCAAGGATGGCTGACTTCAACTTGGGATCAGGGGTAAGTACAGTGCCATTTTGACTATAAGCTAAATTTGCCTGCTCAAGTTTTATTTCAGCATCATAGGGGAACTTAGGCATGTGGAAAACAGCAGGCCAAGAGGACCGTGAGCTCCTAAACTCAATTGATGGCAGTACATCTGGATCCACAGATTCAGGCACTTGAGAAGAAGTAGGCCAAGAGGACGTTGTAGACCCACTCGATGACAGTATATCTGTATCCATAGATCCATCCGACGAGAGCAGAGAAGTATTTCCAGAGAAAGGATCGAGAGCTTGGGGGTTTAGGACTGGATAGAGAATAATGGGCCTTGACATATCAACAACTTTAAGAGTACCTTTGTCTTCTAGTTCTGAAATGGAGGTAAGGTTAAGGACATCATTTCCAAACAAGGAGTCCTTAAATTGAAGTCTGAAGCTGCCCTGAAGTCCACACTGTTTCATCACTTCAATAAGAAGGCCATCAACGGATGCATGGAATCCATGGGAGAGAGTCAATCTCTGAGAGCTGCCATCAGTCAAGATGATCTTAAGGATCACAGGAGGCGCCATCTTCAAAGTCTTTTACTCTGTAGAGATACAAAAAAAGTTATTAGACATCAGACATCCATACATTTCAGATTTCAAATTAAGTGGTAAAAGCCTACTTTTCAAGTATTGAGTACAGTAAGTTTGTGAATGGAAACCAGACCTCTCTCCACTAACGTGAGACTACCTTTTCCCCAATAACCCCCATTCCCCCCTGATAGCACACCTTTTATGACAGACAAACAGTGACAGACCATGACAGTAACAGACAGTGAGTGAGTGACAAACAGACAGAGATAGACCGTGACAGAGAGTGAGTGACAGTGACAGAGAGTGAGTGACAGACAGACAGTGACGGTGACAGACAGTGACGGTGACAGACAGACAGACCTTTTATTTCAATATGCCTTTTCAATGTCACCATGCGGGCTGATCCAATCTTGTAGTCAACCAGTGGATAAGTATCCAGGAGTTCACAGAGTGCCACAAAAGTGAATGTTCTTGTGGGTGCTGAGCTGAGTTCGAAGGCTCTATAATGCTCTCTGTACCAACCACAAAGCTCTTGGACAAAGTAGAATACACTCTCTTGTAAAATGCAGATTTGATCAATTTCACTAAATTCAGGCAATCCCCCTTCAGCTCTGTGGGCCACTATCATTCCCTTCCTATAGGTTATGCCATTGGTTGTCACACACTGTGCAAGTTGAACCTCAGTCGTGTCAGGGAACTTTTGCCTGATGACTTGTGCTATTTCCTCTTTGAGTAAGTCTACTGGTAGAGTGGATACAGCTGAGACCTCTAGCTTAGGCTTGCTCAGACATGGAGAGCTCAGATGGTAAGCGATCATCATCTGATGCTTTGAGGCTAAAGAGAGGGGCACATTCTTGAAACAGCTTGTGTGTCTGATAACCTGTTTAAAAAAGCTATGCTTAGCCTCAAATCACATTGTCCACTGTCCGACAAGTGGACCAAACAGCCTAAACATCTGGGGGTAGTGCTCCAGATAATGGTGTTTTGGTAGCAGCCTGATGGCAGGGAACAACTCCTGGTATCTCTGCCTGTGCTCTAGGATTTTACTTTCTAAAAAAGCCAGCGAGTAATCACTATGTACAGGGGCAACTACAAGCTCAGTGATGTCCTTCAGATCCATAAGAACAAGCCATGCAGGCTCATCTTCAGGTACAAGTGAACCAACCAAAAAAGGTAAGAACCTGAGCAAACTCCAATTTTCATGAGCGTTTCCTCCCACTGTTTTTCTGCTGGAGACACTTTGTGACACTACATGCGGTTTGTTTGTCCTGTCGGCCCATTTGTAGGGAAACTTCAGAATGGCGCTGTTCAGATCAGCCAATGTGAAAAGCTTTCTGGATATAAGCACTCTTAAGCAATGAGCTAGCTCTGCAGGGATTATACCCTCCAAAAGGTCATGGGCAAGATCAGGTGGATAGCCAAAGATGACGTGAAAATGAGAGACATTATTTGTGAAGACGCATTCCCTTTTCACTCCACAACAAAATTTCCCTGTATCTTTGGCTTGTTTGACATGGGCCTGATGGAGCTCCTTGGTTCTCAGACTGAAAGCACCAGATGCAACGGAATGTTGCTGAATATCACTGCTCTTTCCTGTGCAAAATCTGCAGTAGTATTCCCCTGAAAAACTCTCCAAAAATCCAGCGACACTGTGTGCTCCTAGGTTGTCAGCCACTACACTGAATATTGTACCTTTAACTGACTCACCCAACAGTGGGACATAAACACCCAGCTCCTCCAAAGTTTTCAGATCTTGTAGAAGCGGTTCAAAGATTTTTGCATAACCATAGATTTTAACATCATCGGTTTTGCACAAAACTGACAAGTAGATAGATGTTAACGAGGAATGAGAACCCGGAGGCAAGTTAGCCAACACCCAATAAACACCACAAAGCTTATGCTTCTTTCGCGAGGTGCCAAGGGGGTTACAGGTTTCAAAGTCATCCACATACAAATTTAGGATGATAGTTGGCTTTTCTCCAGCAAGGAAACTATTACCCTTAAATAGGGAACCATCTCTTGAGGACTTGTACTGATATGTGCCTTCCTGTCTTTGATGGCACTCAACAACGTTATCAATGATATCCCTTCGACCCAACAGTTGCTGCAGGGACTTCAATAATGGGACATATTGGAAACTGCGCTTGTTTTTACGATCTAGAATGTATTCCACTGGCTCTACAACACTGAAGTTCTCCTTGTAATACTGCTTACGCAGATATGCTGTACTTAGGGGGCCATCTTTTTGTATGGACCTTTGCACAGGATTACCAGAATAAATTGCATTAACAGTTTCTCTAATTGTACATTCATCAACAGTGAGGTTTTTCTGATGAAAGATGTCACTCACAATGTCACAAGATAATGGAACAGGTGCAGAAGAAATCAAATGATGGAGTTCCCCTAAAAACACATCAAGAGCAGTGCTTGGTACATGGACCAAATTCTCCAACTTCAGCAAAGCAGCTGCAAATCCTTGCTCTATGACCTCCTGCAAGTCCTCAGTATGAGAATGACTACTTGAAGGTGAAGTATCTCTCTTCATTTATATAAGTTCTGTGATCGTATAGTCTGGTGTTCGGTTCTATTAAGGCGAGACACTACAGGTGAATAGGGTAAAAAATGTAACTAATAGATATCACAATGAAACTTCCCCAGTTGATTACTTATATTAAGACAACACTTTTTTGTATTACAAGTTTTCTGAAATTGTATGTTTAAATATGCAAATGAGGCATTATCTACTTAAATATGCGCTAATTTGCATATAATTCCAGGACAGAAATCTGAACATTGGATAAAGCCATTTTCAAAATTATAGTTTCATTTTGTTGACATATTAGAGCCAAAGGTTATTACAGAGGGGATTTTGGATATCTCTTTTTATCACTCCATAAATCAGAAAATACTGTCAACAGTATCAACTGTGACTGTCAACAATTTTATGGTAAAATTCCATATTTCGCCATGTTTTTAGGAATAAAATGTGATATAAATCAGGATATGAATGCGATATCAACAAACCCTTCTGTAAATACCTTCAGGACATATATATGAATAGAACTGGAAGATTTGGTGTTTGTGAGTGCTACTGAAGTGGAGATTTCTGGCTCAGAGTATGAGGAAAAACTCATTTTGAGAAAACGGCCTTTAAAGATTTGTATGGTAAAATTCCATATTCCGCCATGTTTTTAGGAATAAAATGTGATATAAATCAGGCTATGAATGAGATATCAATGAACCCTTCTGCAAATACCTTCAGAATATAGATATGCATAAAACTGGAAGGTTTGGTGTATGTGAGTCATACTGAAGTGGATATGTCTGGCTCAGAGTAGGAGGAAAAACGTTGAGAAAACAGATTTATATTGTATTGATTTGTATTAAAGATTTGTATTGTAAAATTACATACATTTGTAGTGGAAACCACTATTTACAGACACTATCTAATACAAATACTTAGCAACAACAATATAATATCATCTAAAACTAATACATCAACACATCAAAATTCATAACTGAATTATAACATAAACAAATAATATAAACTATGATCACTTTTGCTCTGCCACAAAAAAAATGGCTATTGAGTCACCAATGTTGCCAACACTAGGTGGTGCTGTCTGACTTCCTTGTGTATATGATTACACAAGATACTCTTAGATAGATCATTATGTTTGGCTATGTGTATGTGCATGTTATTTTGCATTTCCATGTGTATGTATTTTGCACTTTTTAGGCTGTATGTCCTGTGTATCTTGTCTGGCATTTTACATGTATATATATTGTATCTGTTTGTATTTCATGTGTTTTGGATAGACTACAGATGGAAATTAGCTTCTGCTAAATCTGGTGCAAACATATTTGCATGTAACAATGATGAATGTAAATGCACATTGTCTATAAATAAATAAAAAAGGCCTTCAACTGAACAGAACCAGTCATTTCCTGGGTCCACACCAGGCAACCACAGTAACACATCACCCACACACTGCCACCAGTAACTACTATAGTAACACTGTTACTATTACTCTTGACTAGATGTCCATGCCCGCTCCATATGTAGGACCCTCACTAGTTTCCTGCTGGTGTCGTTGAATTTTTCTGGCTGTGCTCAGACTCTTGCGCCTATGTTTTGCACTGGCGGTTGTGATGGCCTCAGCTTTTGCGATTCTGAGCATATCAGTGTCCATCATCGAATCCACGGTAACATAAGTGCTATGAAGCCACAACCTCTCCATAACACTCAGCATGGCAGAGGCACCTTCGTTGAAAGTGGAGATGGCCATACTGGCTGCTGCCTCAACCCTGCTTTTCCCCACAAAGACTGTTTTTGGACACCGCGTCCATATAACAGAGTTGAGGCACTCATTTGCATTTTGAGTGCCTCCATGCTGCATTCGCTGCAGCAGACTGTCACTTGACATGCGGTGATAAACTGGTATTAGTTTCCTCCCCACCTATTTTGTTAAAAAATTTCCAGCATGGCATTTGTGGCTCTCCGGTGTTTTCCCATTCTCCTCTGCTTTCCTATACCAGCACCACGAGAGACTGCACCTTTTGTGCATAGGGTTGTCATCAGTGGACATGGAGTGGAGGAGACCTGCCCATATTGCGGTCTTCATTTGATCGATTGAACCCTGGTTATCCAAAATTGCCCCCTATAATAATTTTGCAAGGTTTTGCATTTTTTCGCAGTCAGTTTCCCCACACCCTTCCCTCCTAACTTACCCTCTGTACTACACTTCCTTAGTGCTGTACCCATTCTTTTGTGGGCATGATTTATACACTCCAATTTAATGATTTCCTGCCCAGGGTATGGGTTCAGTGCAACTACCTCCCTAAATGCTGTACTATCCCCATCTGATAGCATCTCAATGTACCGCACCTGGTGGCGATTCACAGATCTAGCCCACATCCTTTTTGCGGACTCCTTCTCCATTGCCTTACTTGAACCAGCAAAGTTTTTAGCACAGTCTTTGTGTGTCTCTCTCCAGCTGTCAAACTCCTGCTCTGTTATTTTCTTCTGTAGCTTGGCATTTTCCTTCAGGGCACACGCATGGCAGTAGGATGATAGGACCTCATAGTCTATCACCAGTCCTGTAAGGAGGTCAATGCACACGCCGATTCCATAATGTGAAGTGAAGCCTCTTTTTTGCCAGGTGCCATCAAAAGAAACACTTATGTTTATGACTGCATCTGGATCCTTCCTCAGCAACTCTGCCACATCTGGGTCAACATCTGCATACGCCTGCCTGACCTGCTCCCTGGTCCTGTGCAGTGACTCCAGGCCTCTCTCAATTTCTGCCACTAAAATGAAATGTAAATGTAACATATCAGTTACCCCTAACAGAAATAAAAAATATTTTCAATCATTATTTTAGAGCACATTATATTTCCCCACCATATCACAATATATTGTAAAATATGCAAATAATATATTACACATCAATATAATTACCATGGGTATATTTGTAAATATATAGGGACTGTACATCTGATCAACTTTTCTTTTTACTTTAGTGGTAGGGGAGAGAGAGAGAGAGAGAGAGAGAGAGAGAGAGAGAGAGAGAGAGAGAGAGAGAGAGAGAGAGAGAGACACGGAGCACCCAACACACACACGCGCAGTCGGGAGCGCGCGCAAAACGCTCCGCATCCCTCCCTCTCCGACTTCAGTTCAGAGGGGCTGTTTCCATACCTGTCACTCTTTTATTGTGTTTCTGGTATGTTTTGACGTGAAGTCCAGGGATCCCCAACACTTTGCTGATCTTTCTGAGGGCTGCATACCCCAACCCTAATTCGTGTGCTAAGAGAACCATGCGCACATTCACATCAAACGCCACATCGTTCCTGGTTGAGTCGTGGATACGTGTGGATGTATAGACACTTTTGCGGTACTGATCTGTTTGGCACAGACTGCACTCAATTATCAAACTGCTACAGAACCCCCGATTCTGTGGATCGATGATAATTTGAAGCCCTGTCCCCGCGCAATTAGGACATATCAACACGCTGATCAGTTCATTCAACCGTGCTACATGAACTATCAGCCACTGCTGTGTGACGAGGCTTGGTGTTTGTTCATCACCCCCGTTGTCCTGCTTTCCAATTGACAGCTTGCGCATCGATGCGCTTTGTGAAGGCATTTCATCTTCTACTCCAGTAGAAGTTTCTTTTTGTTTACACCCTCTTGCTACCAACAATTGTTGTTGTCTTTTATGGGAACTCTTTAGGCTGAGTTTCCTCACTCGCTGTTTCGGCATTTTGACAGATCAGGTCTCCCGCGGAATGAATCTACCACAGAATGAATCTCCCGCGGCTGACAACAGGATGTCAGAGCATGTGATGCACCTGAACCAATCACGCTATCAGAAATCTGCACCAGCCCAATGAGAGCTTGTTGCTTGTGACAGCCCTCAGCGCGTGCGACAACTGTACCTCATAATGCCGGTGATCTGAATTCGGAATGCTGCAAAATCAACAGGCGCAGCATGACAAAGTGTAGTAAAATAAACATCTAAATGTGTATTTTGAACGTTTCCTTTCCAATAGTCTGAAAAAAGACATGTTATGGAAGCAAAATAGCACAAAATCACAAAATTGACAAAAAAAATAAAAGGTATTTTTCACCTGCCGTGTCTCGCCTTAAGGAAAACGCAGACGAGGTGGAATAAAACAAACTGGTGTGTTTATTCCATTCTTAAGAAAACATCTATGAATCAAACAAGTACATGGTCTTCATGGTATATCTAATCGTCTCTTTGATGAACGGGCAGTTTTGTCCATTATCTGATCAGCTGCGGCCGATCAACGCTTTCTCCGGTGTGGTTCTCTGTCTCGGGTTGTCCAGGACAACACGAGGCACTCTTGGTGGTGGGGGGTTGCCAAGGCAACCTTGGTTTCGGATCCTCGGCGGTTTGGGAGCGCTTGATCTCGTCTAGGCTCGGTGGAGTCTGGCTCCCCTGCTGCGAGGCGATCGTCTATCATCGTCTGTGTCCATCGTTCTGTGCGTGTCCGGCTCTTGAGTCTCCGGTTTCTCCAGTCTCCAGCGCTCCAGTGCTCTCCTCCGCTCCAGGTCTGTGTGTCTCTCTCGTCCATCTCCATCAGCCCTTTTAATGAGATAGAAAAGACCTTTCCCCTGCCTGTCAGGTGACGTCACCCCCGCGATCGGGCTTCCCCATTGGCCAAATTCCTTCTAGCAGGAACTCTTTCTGTGAGTGACATGTCAGCCTGGGTCCCGCGACACAATGTTACACAGTAGAATCCGCCTGGCTGTTAGCAGTTAGCCATTCTATTACATTACCTTATTGGGGGATCCTTTCAGCTCCTCTCTCCGTGAACAGAAAATAGAGCATGAGCTGTTTCCATCTACAAACACTTTATCATGCTTTAATTGCTTTTAGAATAATATGATTATTCTTTATTGTCTAAACAGTGACTAACAGTCTTTTCTTCAGTTTTGTCCACATTTTACTTATGTAATTGAACTTTATTTGATTGTTTCATCCTACTGGTGGTATTTCTATTCTAAAGTAATCTGTAACCTTGTTTTAGCTATATTTGATCACTAAGTATTTTGTTCAGTATTAACATTAATTTACAAACGATGTCTTTGTATTTGGTTCACTTATTGTCAACTTTTCATGCCTGCCAAACCTATTTATCTAATGTGATTTTGTATGACAGCTCACTTTTAGTACATATTGATTGCACTGTTTTCTAAGGCCATCTAACTAATCTCTCTGACAAAGCCATCAGTTTTATCTATTTCCTCAAGGTCTAAAACTGTCTAGTCTATCTATTCTATAGTTAATGTGTAACTGGTGGCATTCTGCTTAAAGTCCAATATCCTTGAGCCTGTTAATGTATGTCCTAAAAGTCAGTCAAATCGGATGTGTAAGGGGAGATTCCAAATGGTCTGGTGTTACCTTTCTGACCTCTGAGGCCTTAGTCTTCTGACCAGCTGCCGTGTCGTAACCTGAAATTGCTCAGCTAGTGTCAACAAGACCTCTGACCTCAACTGTATTTTCAGTTGGTTCCTGTTCTTCAAAGATATTATCTCTTCCTCTTTTATCTCTTACCAAATAGGTTCGCCCGTAGGGGAAATGGGTCATTTAAAGTAAGCTTTTGTTCTTCTTTAGCTAAAGTAAATATCACTCCTTCCTGCCCATCTCAATATAGTCTTGAGGGGTCAGTTTATGACATTAATGGTCTGCCACCTCGTCGGGGGAGTCACTGTGTCTCAACCTCTTTAAGCCTGGGGCCACAGAGCACACCATTTTCTCCTGGAGTTTCCTGTGGCCCTTCTGTCAAATCAGCATTTTCGTCTAATATTATTTTGTACAGTTTAGTTGTTCCATGTTTCATTTTGATAATTCACGACAAAGGAATGGCAGTATCTGACTGCTCTATACACTCCTGACTATTTGCCTCCAATTCATTCAGAGATGCTATCGTAGTTACAATCACTCCAGGTTTAAAATCAACCAATGTGTGATGGCAGTGTTTTCTGTTTTTGTGTGACTTAAATGTGCCAGAAATGTTTGTTTTAAAGTCACAGCCTAAAAACATACAATCAACCGTCTCACTTCTTTTGAGATGTGCATTTATATGACAAAAATAATCCTTCTCTGATGCTAAATCCCTGCAAGCACAAAGGCTGCAACTGAATATTGCCTTCTCTTTCCGAGTGACCCCAGTGGAATGGGTTTTATTGTGGTGGACAATAAGGGCATTCCACGTCTTAAATGTACATGGGCAGTGCAGGTACGGACATGGAAAGGGATAACTACTTCCAAATTGTGGATGCCTTAACCTGTAGTGATGCAAAAGCTTGAACCTACTTGATACAGTTTCTGTGCACCCCTTACATCTCCACATTCCCAGCACCTAACCCTGTAACATAAATCAAGACCATCATTAGTTACATTATTAAAGCTCTGATCACTAGGCCTAATTATAATAAAAAGGTCTACTGCACTAACAATTCAAAACATTATGGAAATGTACTAGTGCTATCAATTCATAAATAATGGATATATCTTTAAATACAAGGACAAACACTAACCAGCTAAATGTGTTTTAATGTGTTATGATGCTGTTAAAGAATGCCTTAATAGTGATGCAAAAGCTTGGGACTTACTTGATAATTTCTGTTACGTTCCCAGCACCTGTAACATAAATCAAGACCATCATTAGTTACATTATTAAAGCTCTGATCTCTAGGCCTAATTATAATAAAAAGGTCTACTGCACTAACAATTCAAAACATTATGGAAATGTGCTAGTGCTATCAATTCATAAATAATGGATATATCTTTAAATACAAGGACAAACACTAACCAGCTAAATGTGTTTTAATGTGTTATGATGCTGTTAAAGAATGCCTTAATAGTGATGCAAAAGCTTGGGACCTACTTGATTATTTCTGTTACATTCCCAGCACCTGTAACATAAATCAAGACCATCATTAGTTACATTATTAAAGCTCTGATCTCTAGGCCTAATTATAATAAAAAGGTCTACTGCACTAACAATTCAAAACATTATGGAAATGTACTAGTGCTATCAATTCATAAATAATGGATATATCTTTAAATACAAGGACAAACACTAACCAGCTAAATGAGTTTTAATGTGTTATGATGCTGTTAAAGAATGCCTTAATAGTGATGTAAAAGCTTGGGACTTACTTGATAATTTCTGTTACATTCCCAGCACCTGTAACATAAATCAAGACCATCATTAGTTACATTATTAAAGCTCTGATCTCTAGGCCTAATTATAATAAAAAGGTCTACTGCACTAACAATTCAAAACATTATGGAAATGTACTAGTGCTATCAATTCATAAATAATGGATATATCTTTAAATACAAGGACAAACACTAACCAGCTAAATGTGTTTTAATGTGTTATGATGCTGTTAAAGAATGACTTAATAGTGATGCAAAAGCTTGGGACCTACTTGATAATTTCTGTTACATTCCCAGCACCTGTAACATAAATCAAGACCATCATTAGTTACATTATTAAAGCTCTGATCTCTAGGCATAATTATAATAAAAAGGTCTACTGCACTAACAATTCAAAACATTATGGAAATGTACTAGTGCTATCAATTCATAAATAATGGATATAACTTTAAATACAAGGAGACAATTTGACCGTAGACACCATGAACCTGAAACAAACAATAATTTCACTGATCACTGCAGTGTTGAGCTTATTTCTATTCATAAATGGGACTTCATTTAGCTAGCTAGTAGTTAGACAATATAACACAGCTAAGTAACGTTAGGGCCCAGTCACACATTCACAAAATTATTGTGACCGGGCCCCTAATTAACTATAGCTAACGTTAGCTAGCTTAGAGCACTAACTAACGTTAGCTAGCTTGTCTATAGCTAACGTTAGCTAGCTACCCAGCTATAAGCATACCTTAGGCTTAGAGGGACTAACTAACGTTAGCTAGCTTGTCTATAGCTAACGTTAGCTAGCTACACAGCTATAAGCATACCTTAGGCTTAGAGGGACTAACTAACGTTAGCTAGCTTGTCTATAGCTAACGTTAGCTAGCTACCCAGCTATAAGCATACCTTAGGCTTAGAGGGACTAACTAACGTTAGCTAGCTTGTCTATAGCTAACGTTATCTAGCTTGTCTATTCTAGCTAACACAAGCTGTACATTAGACAATATAACACAGTGAGCAAGTAACGTTAGGACCCCAGGCAGTCACACATTCACAAAATTATTGCAGGAAGAAATGCGCCTCCCATTCTATTTTTCGCACATGTGTGACCGGGCCCTAAATAACCATAGCTAACGTTAGCTAGCTTAGAGCACTAACTAATGTTAGCTAGCTTGTCTATAGCTAACGTTAGCTAGCTACCCAGCTATAAGCATATAGAGGCACTAACTAACGTTAGCTATCTTGTCTATAGCTAACGTTAGCTAGCTACCCAGCTATAATCATACCTTAGAGGTAGCTAACGTTAGCTAGCTTGTCTATAGCTAACGCGAGCTGTCCAAACATTTTATGCTGTGTAGCTAGCCAGTGGCTAACCCAACGCTTGACTGATAGACAGACTAATCGAGGAAATGTCGCCCAGTGCCCACTTGAACACCAACATAAATCAATTTGATGAACTTACTTTCAATTCGGAAGTTCTTTCTCAAAAGACGAATTTTCAGTTCTTCTCTCAGAGTCCATCAGACTTTCTGGCGGTCGAATACTATTTCCGGTATACTATTTCCGGTTGGTGACTCTACTCAATTTAACTGAGTTGTCAGTTTTCAATCAACGCAAGAGAAACCAGTAAATTCAACATTCTCCATAAACAACGGAAGTTTTACTTGATTAAAACATGATCACAAAAGGATTATAAATTAATTAGTTGAATGCACTAACTGTATTCGTGTAAATTCAAAGACCTGCTCTTTCCCGTTTTTTCAGTGTATTATTATTATTATTATTATTATTATTATTATTATTATTATTATTATTATTATTATTATTATTATTACTGACACACACACACTCACACACAGACACATAGCTTCTTTACCTTGTGGAGTCTGGCCAATGTCCCCACAGTAACATGTCAATCATGTCAACACAACAATCATATTCTTGTCACTTGTGGGAAGAGCAGCAAGACAACGGTGTGCACGTGTGCACACGCACGCACGCACGCACGCACACACACACACACACACACACACACACACACACACACACACACACACACACACACACACACACACACACACACACACACACACACACACACACACACACACACACACACACACACACGCACACACAGAGCGTGGTAGTGAGAGGGGTGTCTTTGATTCCCGGGGGTGGACTTCCTGTCCGACTCTCCGTCCTCGTCTCCTCTGTCCACCCTGCTTGTCCTCGTTAGCATCACCGTGGCGACAACGAGGCCCTGTGTCCCCGTCTCCCTGGAAACTCAGACTTTCTGCGGCGACAGAGACGGACACAAACACAGCAAGACGACAGCATGTAGGTCTATCCTGGCATCAACAGCCGAAACCTGTCCAATCTTTCACCGTCGACTAAAGACGCACTTCTTCAACCATTATCTGAAATAAAAAATGATTTAAAAATAAATAAATCTAACCCTAACTAACCTTACTGTCATGCACTTGTCCTAATAAACTAACCTACACTGTAGCACTCAACACTTTGATGCACATTGTTACTCAGAGGCCCCGTTTAGACGGAAACGCTAGCAGGTGAATCCGCAAAATTATTTTTTCGGATGTGCCTTTCGTTTATACGGAAACGGCGTTTTTACGGGGGTGAAACCGTAAAAAAGTGAGACCACCTTCCAGGGTGGAATTCCTAGAAACGCTAAACCTTTGCGCTCTCATCTAAACTGTCAAACCGCATAAAACGATGACGAAAGGGTTGTCAAGGCTCTCGTCGCGTGTACTGCTTACATCACAGGCATGCGCCAGTAGCCTAGAAGCGTAAATAAAGCATGTCTGATTCTATCCATGGCGATCACCTGAAGGCTACATTGGCAGTACTTTTAAATACACAAGAATCTGTCCCGCGGCGTGACTGGACCCACTGTCTGTGAGTGACTCTGCTTTGGTCCAATCACATTCCCCACCCACAGTCTGCGAATCAGAGGCAGAGTAGAGCGGGTCTTCACAGCACGTCATGTGACATATGCGCCAATCGTGTGACAGCGGGGCTCCGTTGTCTTGAGTTGTTACAGCCTCGTCTGCACGGAGAATTCCATCCCAAAACGCTCGTCTAAACGCAAAATTAAAAGTGAAACCGTAAGACGACTTTTGCGGTTTCTGTTCAGACTCTCTCCGTCTAAACGTAGCCTCAGCTGATAGAGTCATGCCCTTCCTGATTGCTTGTCGTACAGAACTTGTAAGTCGCTTTGGATAAAAGCGTCAGCTAAATGACTAAATGTAAATGTAAACATACAGTATATACAGTTGACAGTGATATTGTCATCAACATACAGTGATATTGCCATCAACATACAGTGATATTGGCATCAACATACAGTTGTGGAATAACTGTATCTCCCCCGCCACCCCAAATTGTAGTTACCCCCTCCCTGACAGACATGCCCCCTCCCTGACAGACAGCCCATTGTCCCCCAATAACCAAGTTCTGTCGAAAACTGTCTAACCTTCAACCCCCCCCCCCCCACCCCTTCACCACCCTGAAACCCCCCACAGAACAGACCAACCACAACACTCACCTTTCTAGTCCAACTACCCCAAGACAATGGACACACCTCTCACTTCTCCTGTATATTATGTAACCAATATCATCGATCTAGAGCTCAGTCTGGACACACGCGGCCAGTGTCCACTCCGAGTCATCCAGCTATAACTCTTTGATTTATCTGAACCTATTTTGGTGTATTAAACCCATGTTTTTCTAGCCTACCTGACTGTCTACATTGATTGATCCGGGAACATTCTCCCACACAGTGATATTGTCATCAACATACAGTGAGGGGTGTAAAGGTACACGTATCCGTACCGAAACAAACCGTTTCAGTGTGTACCGTACCGTACCGAACGGCTGTGTAGTGCAGGGGTTCCCAAAGTCCAGATGATTAAATAAAAAAAAAATTAAAATAAAGATTTCCAAAAAAATAAATAAAAAACATTTGCAGTCAGGCCACTGAACTTAGAAGCAGGCCAGGCCAGTGTTTCTAGTTGCAGCAGCAATAGTTAGATAACCTAGGTGGGGAACAACCAGGAGATCACTGCAATTCACACAAGTTGGAGAACTATCTCTCTCTCTTGCTCTCACACACACACAAAGGGAATAAAAGATTGTATATTTTTTTCAATCTGACATTACAAAAAAACTGAAAATCCATCAAAATCAGTGTTGTTGCTAATCATACATATGCTAGCCTGTTTTTTAACAATAATTTGTGATGCCATCAAAAACACTGGCATTTAAAGGGTACAAATAAAAAAATGCCTGCACCAGAATGCAGGAAATGAAGTCTTTGTAACAAAATATGTCCTGGTGGGGGACCCCCTGACCCCCCGCTTAAATAGTGGCCTGACTGGGGCTATATTTTGCACTATATTTCCTGGCCTGAATGATTTCCCCAGTCCAGCCCTGGTTAAAAGCCTCTAATGCTTATTAGTGTGTGTGCGTTTGAACGTTTGCATGTTTCAACCATACATTTCCATTTATAAAAAATAAATAAAAATGTTAATAAAAAAAAACGAATAAAAAATCTTTTACCTCCTATAATAGTGGGGGTCGCGGCTCTCTGACACTCTATTTCGGGGGTCGTGGCCTGAAAACTTTGGGAACCCCTGGTGTAGTGTACCGAACAAATACAACGGTATGTTAACCACTAACCACAGGAAGGAGGGAAGGAAGGAAGAACTAGAACTTGTTTCCCACTTCAAATTCCTTGGGGTCATCTTGGACTCAAACCTGACCTTTAAGAAACACATAAAGAAAGTGAGGAACACCATCAACTTCAACATTTCCAACTTCAAACAAATACGGCCCTCCCTAACACTTGAAGCCGCAAAGACATACCTACACTGTATGGTCTTCTCTCACATTGAATATTGCCTTCTAAACTGGTCATTTACTGGGGCCACAGCCATGAAACCCATAGAACAACTCTACAACAGAGCATTGAAGGTATATGACAGGAAACAGTACTCATACCACCACTGTAAAATCCTGGATAAGCATCAAATTTAAAATTTTGAAAACCTCAGACGTTATAAAAGTTCCTGCTTTGTATATAAATGCCTGCACAGATTAGCCCTCCCCCTCTCAAGGAGTTTATCCACGAGAAAAGGAACACTGGATTAGCCACTAGATCAAACACCAGAGGGGATTGTGAGGTCCATTTTAGAAAGACCGCCTTCAGCAAAAATTGTCTATCGATAAAGGGAAGTGGAACATGGAACAGCCTTCCGGTCCCCTTAAGGGAATGTCCCACCCTGTCCACCTTTAAGGGCCAACTCAGGAAATGGCTGTTAGACAGCCAAATATGCACTCATTAGGGATGTTAGTGATGTTGTACTGACTGAATGTCATGTTAGTGTGGTCATGTCAGTGATGTCAGTTTTTATGAATGAACGTTGTATGGTCCGTTTTGTGTTTGTTTTATGTTAGGACTACGGGTGGAAATTAGCCCTGTGCTATTCCCGGCATATTTACGTCATTATCATGCTGTGATGTTATGCATACACATGTAAATGATGTTCATTAATTTGCATTGTCCTTAATAAACAAATCTTAATCTTAACTAACGACCGCCCACCGGGGGCTGTTTTTTTCACAATCTAATATAATAATAATAATTAAAAAATTAAAAAATTTAAAAAAATTACAAGTCGATTATTAATTTAAATATAGAATATTCGTTGACAGCCCTACAAGTACAATTAGTTACTGCACACTACATCACCCCTGAGTGGAACATGGAAAGCCAAACTTTCCCCCACTGTACCGAAAACCCGTACCGAACCTTGACTTCAAAACCGAGGTACGTACCGTACCATGGTTTTTGTGTACCTTTACACCCCTAAGTGATACTGCCATCAGCATACAGATATACAGTAGACAGTGATACTGGCATCAACACAGTATCAGAATGGAAGAATTCATTCTGCAGTTTAATTCTTCGAATTAGTCTTTCAACATGGACTCGACGGTGCACAATCTCCTGGGTTTTCTTAACCTGCTCTGCTGGCATCTGGCTCTGCTTTGAGAGGAAGGGTGGGCGATAAAGTACCCGGGATACAGTCATGTATCAAAAATCCCTTGTCTGCCATCACAGCCATAGTATCCTCTGTCAGCAGGCATTGGAGGCCTGACTGCTTAAACAGCTCTTTGTCACTGATGGAGCCAGCATACAGGACAGGATCGGCGTAACATGATAAAATGTCTGCTGATTATCAAACAAGTCCATATGGGGGTCTAACAAACGGGATGGTGACGACACCAATTAATTGATCATGTCTCATATCATGCTCTGATATATATGCATAAACAAAAGAGAATATAAACCAACAGTTTACCAGATTAACAGAAAACGTTCACAACTTTCCAGAATATCAAACGTGGGTCTAACAGATGCCACGTCGATACTAATTGAATTATATGTCTCATTCCATGCCCCATATCTAACAGATTAATGTATTGGATTTAGGCGGAGCTAAAGCTAGGCTAATGTGGTTTAGCTAGGCTAAACTCTAACAGTAAACTTTTTTACATGAAATACAGCCCAAAAACCAAGACCTCGCTGACAAACACACTTTACAAACGTTTGCTTATTAAATAGATTGTTGCATTCTATAATATAATAATACAAAAGTTTCATTACCTCTCTGTAGCACCACTCGTGCATCACAGTCACAAAATCTGCAGCCTGTCCACAACTCCACAGTCCACAAACATTTCCTTTTGTAAAACAACACATTGACAATAGGCTACTAACGATAAAAACGAATGGTGAACAGATTAACAATACAAACAAAAATTATTTTAAAAGTAATTCAAATAGGAAAAAGTGACGAGAAAGTTGTTGATTTGACGGGAGAAAAGTTGCTGAACTCAATGTATTGTGACGGTACCGGAAGAATACTGCAGGGCGTAACCGGATATGATGCCCCCACATTGTGCAAGTGGAGAATGTGTGGCATAGTAGCAGAATGCGGCTTCACCATGTTTTGTTCTGGTCCTAGGAACAGTTAGCAGACCAGTCCCTGATGATCTAAGAGGTTCATAGTGTATAACAGGGGTTCACAAACTTTTTTATACCACAACCCCATTTTATTTAGGATAATTTTTTATTTCAACGTGGAAATAAGGAATATCAAAATAAAGGCACACGTTGTTGAACTTGATCATGCATATTTATTACAAAATTACAGTACTATGTTATCAATGAAATTATTGAAAATATATCAACAAAAGCAATGGAATTTGTAACTGAGGGGTACAATTCCCTGACTGTTTAAGTTTATTTGGATCCCCATTAGCCACAGCAGTGCTGGGGCTATTCTTCCTGGGGTCCATAACACATAAAATACAGTTACAGACGTATACACTCACAACATTTACATGTCATACAGACAATTAAAACAACAATAAAAACCCTTATACACTCATAACATTTACTTGACATACAGACCATTAAAACAACAATAAAAACCCTTATACACTCACAACATTTACATGTCATACAGACAATTAAAACAACAGTAAAAACCCTAATCAAATTCATAATACAATATAAAAATACAAAATTATACAATATTTTAATAATATATCCCTATCAGACACATGCCTTTTCATCCATATATACCTATCTCTTTATCAGACACATACATTTTAATTTACGTACACACTATCTATTAGGGAATGTCAATTTCTTTGGTTGAAAATGTTGTTTTACCACGATTTTGAAACGGCATTTACTATTCTCCTGCTTAACATGTCTGGGAAGAGAGTTCCATTCCTGCATACCACGGAACATGACAGTTCGCTTCATTGCATTCGACCTCACTTTTGGAAGTGTAAAACCTCGTGCAGAAGCATGTCTGGTGGAATGGTTGTGTCTGTCAAGACTTATTGATAAATTGTTATATAAAATTGAGGGGATCTTTGTAACAAAAATATTCCTAGTGAATACAAGGAGTGAGCAGAGTAATTTATGTTTGACAAGTAACCAAGTTAAACAACTGTGCATCGCTGCAACATTAGTTCTGTACTCACAGCGAAGCGCTATACGTGCTGCTTTGTTTTGTACCATTTGTAATTTTTTCAGTTTACTCGTCTGTATTGAGAGTATGGTATTATTAAACCACTACTTAGTTATGTACTTTAATTACTGGCCATACAGTACATGATATATCTGGTGAACACCCACACAAGAATACGGCAATGACAAAGAAAGTTCTAGTTAGAGGTATTTATTATTATTAGAGCAGCAACGGTAGGTTACAGATTGAGAATTATAATTGCGCTTGTAAGGCGAAGAACACTTAAAGTAGGTCAAGAGCGTAAGTCCATGAGAATAGTAAGATGGGTATAACTGACGCCACCTGTAGCATAGTAATTACATAAGGCACACTCGTAGTCAGCTGGAGACACTAGGGGGTTCCCTCCGGTTGTAAGCCGGCAGGGTAGAGGAATGTTCGGGAGCAAAGTCTGGATCAACGCGGAATAACGAGGCTCCAGATACAGGAGCCAGTGCAGTACTCCCTTGGTCCTTAGACAAAGCAACAGCTATAATCCAGTATGCACGACAGCATGGATGAAAGCTAGCCAGCCTCTGGTCCTAGAGGCGGGCTCGAGGGTGCTCCTCACAGGGGTAGATCCCACACAGCAGTGGGGTAGACGGTTCTCTGCTCCAGCAGCCACGGTACCAAAGCAATATAATCCAGCCGGAAAAGGCTCTGCATTCGCCGGTGTAGGTTCTCCGTTGTACATATCCAACGGTTCTCGTCTAGGACTCCTCGGGTGGTGGCACGAGTTTAGGCCGCCCAGCCTGGATAAGTGCACTAGCTATAGGTACGACGAACCGGTGGTAGTGCTGGTCACGGAAGAACGGTAGCCGCACGATACACTATAAATAATAGACTATTACTTCACAATAGAATAAGTCGAACTCGATGATACAGCGTTAAACTCTGACACTTTAGCTATATATTCGCACGCGGTTCTCAAGGCTCTATTCAGGGGCAAAGAGGCCCACTTCACGGCACGTTGTATCGTGGTGAAGGCTTCAACGTTTAGGATACTCAACTAGACTACTGCTGTATCCACCTGCGACGTATTTATACGTAATGTGAATAATCTAGTGCCAACCTCAGTTCTGTCTCGTATTACTGCGCAAACCTGGACATGTTGAGACATGCCTTGGCGTTGTCTTTGAACTTGCCATTGGGGGTATGGCCGTTGGCGCCTAGGGGTCGCTGTCCAATAGGAGAACGGGTATTATGGTCTGGTTTGTACCTAGGTAAAGGGATATTCCGTGTATATATACAAAGAATATACAAGGGATATCAAACGATATACAAATATTATACATGGGATCTCAAGCAATAAATATATATATTCGGTTTAATCTGACCCTTTGTAACAGAATTGTTTCTGTACACATTTATAAAACAAGGCATATTTAGCCAAAATATGTTGCCAGAACATAAAATAATTAAGTTGTGAAGTCTCCGAAATTGTTCAATGAGTCCTTCTATGTGGCTACAGATGGTAGGCTTCAAATAATTTTTTGCATCATTCTGTTCCTCCAAAAAGCCATCAAGCAGAGTGCCACAAACGAAGTTTCTTAATCCAGCTCTCCTCATTTTTGCTGTCAGACCAAACAGGTCTGTGTCCCGACCGCGTCTATGCCAAATACAACGCAGTTCGGTTTCCGGGTTCCTCTGATTGGCCACGACGCCCACGTGACCCCGCGCTAGCACGCCCCCTTATTCACGCCTGCCGCTACGCCGCACAAGCTCCTCTGTGTGTTGCAGCGCGCGGCAGAGGTCCCTGTGTGTTCTCAACTTCATCAATTTATACGCATGGAAGTATTGACTACGCCGTAACGAATCATTAAAAAAATATACCGTTAACTGGAATATGTTGTTTCTTTACACATATGTAGGATTATGTAATTGGTTTGTCATGACAAACCAATAAAATCGCTACTGCACATCATGGTGAACGCTGTTGGTAACACCACCCACTTCAATGACAGAGCTCTTGACTCAGAGTGGCGTTGCGCGTGATGCGCGACAATATTATAAAATACAATATTATAAAGCACTTAGCAGCACTTCGCACTTTAAACTTACCAGAACTTTAGCACGCAGAGGCGGAAACAGGCTTCTACAGCGACTTTAGAAGCGGCTGATTAAACAAGACGAAAGCGAAATACGAAAGTGAAAGTCAAGTCGTCGCCACTCATAGCAAATATGAGAGCTCTGTAGCGATTTTATTGGTTTGTCATGAAACAACATATTCCAGTTATTGTCTTTTTTAATGATTTGTTACGGCATAGTCAATACTTCCATGCGTATAAATTGAGGAAGTTGAGAACACACAGGGACCTTTGCCGCTCTGCCGCACGCTGCAACACACAGAGGAGCTTGGCGCGGCGTAGCGGCAGGCGTGGATAAGGGCACGTGCTAGCGCGGGGTCACGTGGGCGTCGTGGCCAATCAGAGGAACCCGGAAACCGAACTGCATTGTATTTGGCATAGACGCGTCCCGACCTTGTAGTCCAAGATTCAACGCATTGAGGCGGTCAAAGATGTCGGCTAGATATGCCAGCGGTGACAGCCATTCATTATCAGCACATTTCTCTACCAATGGGTTGTTTTTGTCTGCAAGGAAAATCCATGCTTCTTCTCTCAGATCAAAAAGGCGATTTAATACCTCAAGCTAGCCACCTCCTCACCTCAGTGTGGTATAGCAGCTGGTTATGTGCAAAGCCCATTTCATCGCGGCCAACCGGTGCTGCTTCTGCTTTTTTCCATTTACAAACCTATCCATTGCGAGTGTCCAGGTTACACACAAAAGACCAGACGTGGCCTCCGCGATTAGAGCTACATGCATAGGATGTGTATTGGAATACTGTGTCAGCCTCCGTTGATGAAGGGGCGAGACATGGCAAATACACACAGCTGCCGGGTGGAAAACTTGATATGAGTTTGGCTCGTCGGTTTTTCTCTTGTGTTCAGCTTTCCTAGTCCTTGTTATGACTCTACCAGCAGAATTCGTAATGAGCTGCAGTGGTTTGATTGCGACAGGGAGACAGTGGCTCGGGAGGTAGAACAGTCGTCTGGTAATCCGGATGTTCCCGGTTGAATTCCCGCTCCTCCCGGGCAGTGTGTCGAAGTGTCCTTGAGCAACACACTTAACCCCTAACTTTTCCGGATGAGCAGGTCGACACCTTGCATGGTTGCCTCCGCTGTCGGTGTGTGAATGTCTGAGGGAATGGGTAAAATGTGAGGAACTAATTGTAAAGTGCTTTGGATAAAAGCTGTTATATAAATGCAGCCATTTACCATTTATGAACACATGAATTAGTATTATCTAGGTCTTGTCTGGACATATACCCTCTAATTCTTGCTATATTTTTAAGATTTTCATATAGACTTGATGTGGGAGTTAAAGTTCAGATCAGAGTCAATCAATCAATCAGATTCATTTATAGAGCACATTTAACATGACACATGTCAACCAAAGTGCTGTACAGAGGGTAGATACACATAGATACATCTAGAAAACATATAGACAACAATCACATCTCAGTTTTACGGGAGGACACACAAGCAAACACACAGGAAAACAGGGCATGAGTCACTGAACATCGGGAAAAGCGAATAAGTAGAAGTGGGTTTTGAGTCTAGACTTGAAGGCATCTGTCGAGGGGGCAAGCCTAATGGAGGTGGGGATGCTGTTCCACAGTGCAGGGGCTGCGACAGCAAATGCACGGCCCCCCTGAGCTTAAGGTTAGACCTCCGGACTGTCAGGAGCCTCTGATCGGCTGACCTGAGGGACCCGGTGTTGGAATAGGGGGATAGGAGGTCTGAGATGTGGGGCTGACCGTTAAGGGCTTTAAAAATTAATAGGAGAACCTTAAAATCTATCCTGTAGCGTACTGGAAGCCAATAAAGGGAGGCAAGGACAGGGGTGATGTGGTTTCTCTTACGGGTTCCGGTCAACAGTCTGGCAGCGGCGTTTTGTACTAGCTGTAGGCGGGACAGGGAAGACTGGTTGATGCCTATATAGAGGGAGTTGCAGTTGTCTAATCTAGATGAGATGAAAGCGTGGATGACTCTGAAGTCTGCAGGCAGGGGAGAGAAGGGCTTTGAGCTTAGCAAATAACTCTGTCTCTCTGGGGTTTGAACAGGCGTGTCTCTGTACCAGCTGTGTCCTCAGCAACACAGGGGACTCTAACAACAAGCTTCTCTGCGGTACCTCTCCTGGAGAACTGCAGGAATAGATTTGAGACTGCCTATATGAACCGCTGTCACCAAATAAAATCCTGTTTTGTCTGCACATTTTTTGCTGGAGGAGTGTGTTGCTATAGGCAACAGCTTAGACACAGGTTTATCTCCGGTCACAGTCGTTGCTAAAATATCAATAGCTGACAGGAAATCAAATGGAAAGCAGTTCATTCTAGAATGTTTGTCCTGGTTGCCAAGTTCAAACCGTCTATGCTAACAACCACAAGGTCCTTATACCCATTACCTTCCCGCCAGTCAAGGTCTACCCTGAACGCTTAGACGCGCTGCATCTGAATGCGAACAGGGCTCTGATATCGTTGCAGTAGGTCTGGTGTTATTGTTCGTCCATGGGAGAAATAATTAAAAAAGATTATTTGACATTTTAGTTTTCTAAGCAGATATATACTATGACATTTCTTTTTCCGAACCACTGCTAGACATATTCAGGTGTCTACACATGCTCTATCATTGTACTATTTTGTAAACAATGTTTTCAAAATACCTACCTGTTAGATATTAAGTACTTCAGTTAAGAATCAACTCCGTATTTAAACAATAGTCTTTATTTCCATTCTTCGGTCTAGTGCCCGCGCACTAGACTCGCTCTCAGTATGCATTTCCTGGAGTGAACGCCCAGCGTCAGCTCCTATGACGTAACCACGTAACAGTGTGGCACGTCAGTACACAACACTACCGGTCCTAGTATTAATGTTCCACATTGTTATGCCAATTAGAATTACAGCTATCAAATACATTCCAGTGGCAGCCCTGATTTTATTACATAGCAAAATATATGTTTGAGAAACACGGTTGTGACACGTAGCAAAAGTTAAATTATGTATTTATTAAGTATTTATTAATATTCAGGGGGCCACTTGGGTCACCCAGACCACAGGCGACAGCCCTAAACTGTTTTCTTATAGAGCTGCCACTCTGGAATTAATGACGTAGTCAGTTAAATATATATATTTTTTATCATTATTCTTATTTCAATGTGTTTATTTGTGTGTTTTTCTTAAAGGGGAACTATCTTATAAATGGCATTTTCCAGTGGTTAGCATTGTTTTCTAGCAAATGTGGGGTTGTACCAACACTGACTAGATATGAAATTCTCATTCAGTCCCACTCCTCCACTTCAGTTGATACAAGATCCTCCCCCAGTGAACTAAGCCATTCAGAATTGCCTTGCTTGTCTAGGTAGAGACGCTGATTTGCATTATCTTGATTTGCATATGTCAGCCACCTCTGTGGTTGCAGCCACCGCCCACAATCAACCATTATTTATTACAAACCGCAAGGAAGTGCAGTGAGTTAGCCTAACGTAAAAAGTATGAGCAAAACTTGCTAAATGGGCAGGACATGTGTTGTTCCTGGCTGCCAAGCTGCTAATACATCTTTGCACACTTTTCCTGATGATGTCGTGCTTCGCCAGCAATGGGCCAAGTTCGTTTTTGGAGACCCTCCAACTGATGTCCCAACTTCTCATTCTCGGGTGTGTACCGCACATTTTTACAACGACGATGTTGAGAATCAAGCACTTTATAATGCTTGATTCTAGGCTGATTCGTTTTAAACAAGACGATTTAGAAATGTCCATTGGAAATCAGTGGCGTCGCGTGGCTAAAATAACAGGGGAAGCCAAAAAAAAAAAAAAAAAATAATATTATTAAATATTTGTATTAATTTTTTTTTTTTTTTTTTTTTTTTAAGTCAATCAGTCACCATGTACACTACAGTATGGCTCGGCGGCCAGTCAAACTTTATTTTTATTTATTTAACAGATTGCAGAATGGGTACAATACAGTACGGCTCAATACACACAATTGTATAAGGGGATGCAGACCAGAGAAAGACGTTTGTTGTCTTGTTTACATCAGGGTCCCCCATTTTCAATTCATAGTGACATTTATGACATACAAGACATCATGACATTTATGGCATAGGGACATACATGACATACAGGTATTTAGTATGGTTACATTTGTGACATATACGATATTCAAATATACTGTACTGTTACCCATAGATCCTGACAGAGTATATGATGGGGAGGAGACTGTACATTAGGAGGGGGTGGGTGGGTGGGAGAGAAATATACATACGGCCGGGAGAGAATATGACGTCTAGAGTCTAGACAAACAAGACAAGACAAACGTATTTCTCTGGTCTGCATCACCTTAACAATGGTGTGTATTGAGCCGTACTGTATTGTACCCATTCTGCAATCTGTTAAATAAAGTTTTCATTCATTCATTCATTCATTGTGTGTGAAACCCTAATGGAACGCTGGGTACCTTTGACATTTATATCCGATATATTTTGGACCCACCGCTAGCTTTTAAGCAGTGCTTGATGGTGCACATTAACCTGGATACTACGAGGAATAGGTGACTGCGTATTCCAGCCCCTGGCTTGCATTGCAGTCATGAAATAATAATAATAATAATAATAATAATAATAATAATAATAATAATAATAATAATAATAATAATAATAATAATAATAATAATAATAATAATAATAATAATAATAATAATAATAATAATAATAATAATAATAATAATAATAATTAGTGCTGTCAGGCGATTAAAAAAATTAATCTATTAATTACAGGATTTGTAATTAATTAATCTAATTAATCGCATTTTAATCGCATAACCATTTTATGCCTGATATTCTATATTCTATAATCACATTTCAAATAGCATGTGTCCGGATGGCAGAATTCAGTACTGTATCTACAAAACCTTCTGTTTAATCATCTTCCATCTATTAATTTGCTTAGATTTTTAAGGTCTGGTCAATTTGAGCATGGTGTTATTCACAGTCAAAGATAAAAAAAAAAATGATTGATTCATTATTATTTGGTTCATTACAATTTACTCAAAATAAAATGTTCATTCAATCAATCACAGCGCAGATTGATTGATTGAATAAAAATGTTATTAACAGATGCAGTACGGCTCAATACACACAATTGTTAAGGGGATGCAGACCAGAGAAAGACTTTCGTCTTGTTTACATCAGGGTCCCCCATTTTCAATTCATAATGAATTGTAAGTAAGGGTGCAACTTGCACCGTGCAATCCATTCTTTGTGGATCTAGCCCACAGTATTTCTGACACTGGGAATACATTCCCTGAGATTCATAGATGTCCCTAGAATCAGATACCAAGGACATGCAAATGGACCATATTAAAAAAAAAAAGTCTGTAAATGTGTATTCTACATTCTTATGGAATGAATGAGATACAAATCGGATTTGGACAATCCATCCAATCCAATGAATCACATGCTGGAAGCCTGGAGAAAGAGACCTACCCCCTGCCTCTTCTCCTGCTGCAGTGAGCATAGTGAGTCTGACAGTGTGTTAGAGGGAGTGAGAAGGAGAAGAGGGAGACATTTAAAAAAAAAAAAAAAAAAAAAATTATAACACAGATGCACAGATGAAAAATAATGTAAACTATATTAAAAAAAAATTATATATATATATATATATTTTTTTTTTATTTCATATTTGAGGCATCCCCTTAACAATTGTATGTATTGAGCTGTACTGTACTGTACCCATTCTGCAATCTGTTAATAAACTTGTCAATCAATCAATCAATGACATACACAACATACAGATATAAGAATCTAATCAAATCATCTACACTATTCTAATCATGACATTTAAGACATGCATGACATACGCACCTGAAGCCTGTGCTATAAAACCAGGAAGTGCAGCACTGTTGATAAGGCTGTCAGCACTGCAGTAGAGCCACTCAGTACCCTGCGCTGCAAAGAGTGAACACAAAACGCTCATGGACCCGCGGTCTCATGTTGACTGAGTCGCTTGTGTTGTTCGTTGGATTCGTTTTTGGGCTCAAAACGTACACTACACGGACCGCGGTCTCATGCTGACTGATCAGTGATCGTTTGTCTTGTCGCGCTGTGTGTCAGACTCTGGATGCTTTTGACACCCGCCCACCTCCACCTCTGATTGGCTTACCATGACATTTTATTCAACCTCAGCCAATCGTCAGCATGTATGCTTGGCTCGCGCACTGCCCACTAAACAAGGAAGAACATATTATTGCCTCTCGGCGCAGAGATCTGTCTGATGAAAGAAACAGGTTCATTCATAGTAACGCGCCGAATTTTTTTGCAGTAACAATAACGGCGTTATTAAGATTGGAAGAGTAATCCGTTAGATTACTCGTTACTGAAAAAACGAACGCCGTTAGTAACGAAGTTACTTATAGCGCCGTTATTCCCATCACTGATCACGTCTAAGGTAAAGTGCACACTGGACACATCTTCTATGCAGAGATTTCATTTAATTTCAAACCTTTATTTAAACTCGAAAGGCAACTGAGGTTTCTCTCGTTTACAGTCTTGTTGAGTGTACATACAGAAATATATATATATATTAAATGCACATAAAATCACACAGCAAATAAAATCATAACAAATAGACAACAAGGGGTGACAGTGGCTTGGGAGGTAGAGCAGTCATCTGGTAATCGTCTGGAAGTGTCCTTGAGCAAAGGATCCCAATGACACTTAACCCTTAACTGGTCCCAATGAGCAGGTTGGCACCTTGCATGGTCGCCTCTGCCGTGGCCCGTGGGTGTGTGAATGTGAGGCCGAAATTATAAAGCACTTTGGATAAAAGCTGTTATATGAAAAAAGTGAATATCAGGAAGGCAGCAGGACCGGACGGCATCCCCGGCCGCGTCCTAAAAGTCTGTGCCAACCAACTGGCCCTGGTATTGACTGACATCTTTAACCTGTCCTTAGAACAGGCTTTCATCCCCACCTGTCTGAAGAAGTCCACCATCATCCCTGTTCCCAAAAAATCTACGCCCGCTTGCCTCAATGACTACCGCCCTGTAGCTCTCACCTCCATAGCCATGAAGTGCTTTGAGAAGCTAGTGAAGGGCTACATCTGTTCCTCCCTCCCCATCAACCTGGACCCCCTGCAATTTGCATACCGCCCTAACAGGTCCACAGAGGACGCCATAGCCCATGTGCTGCACACAGCAGCATCACACCTGGACAAGAGGCAGGGGAACTATGTGAGAATGCTGTTCATCGACTACAGCTCAGCATTCAATACCATAGTCCCCTCCAAACTCATAGCCAAGCTCAGGGACCTGGGCTTGAACTATGACCTCTGCCAGTGGGTCTTGGACTTCCTGACGGGCAGACCCCAGGTGGTAAGAGCAGGCAACTGCACCTCCTCATCCATCACGCTCAACATAGGGGCCCCCCAGGGCTGTGTTCTGAGCCCCCTCCTCTACTCCCTGTACACACATGACTGCGTGGCACAGCGGAACAACAACACAATCATCAAATTAGCTGATGACACAGTAGTGGTGGGCCTGAACTCTGCCAACGACGAGAGGGCCTACCTGGAAGAGGTAGAGAATCTGTCACAGTGGTGTCAGGAGAACTGCTTCTCCCTGAACGTCAGCAAAACAAAAGAGATGATTGTGGACTTCAGGAGGTCGGGGGTCAAGGACTACAGCCCCCTCAGCATCGACGGGGCACCGGTTGAGAGAGTGAACAGTTTCAAGTACCTCGGAGCCCACATATCCGAGGACTTGACATGGACCACACACATTGACAGTGTTGTGAAGAAGGCACGACAACACCTCTACTTACTCAGGTGCCTACGGAAGTTCCAAGTCAGTCAGAAGATCCTTAAGAACTTCTACTCATGTACAATAGAGAGCATCCTGACTGGCAACATCACCTCCTGGTTTGGGAATAGCACTGCACAAGACCGTAGCAGACTACAAAGAGTGACAGGTTCAGCCGAACGCACAATTGGAGGGGGGCTTCCCACCCTCCAGAACATTTACAACAAGCGGTGCAGGGGTAAGGCTAAGAGAATCATCAAGGACTCCAGCCACCCGAACAACTGCCTCTTTGAACTGCTGCGGTCAGGCAAGCAATACCGGAGTCTTAAGGCAAGCACAGAAAGACTCCGAAGAAGTTTCTATCCCCAGGCCATCAGGCTGCTCAACGAACAATAAACACTATACAACAACCATCAAATGCACACAGCACACACACCCACACACACACACACACTTAAACAAACAACACACTGCAGCACCCACTCTCCACACTTTAGATCACCTAAACACACTTTGCACTTTATATTTATGGTAAAGGATTTGCACTACAACTCGTACACCTTACTGTAAATTGTACCTAAATTGTACCTCATCCCATTTCTGCTCTGCACTATATAGTATAGTATATTAGTACATTGCATAGTATATTGTATATTGTATTGTAACTCAGTTACTTCTATTCTGCATCGAACATTGTACATATGTCTATACTGAACACTGTGACCTCTATTTTTACTTCTATTTTACATGCTATACTATTTTATTTCATACTTATCTTGTCTAGCACAGTCTCTGGAGCGTAACAGTAAGAAGCATTTTGTATAAAAGTATTCTGTACTTCTGTATGACAACTATTAAAGAAACTTGAACTTGAAACTTGAGCTGATACAAATACAAACTAACTTGAATGTCCACACAAGAGCAATATCAATCAATACAAGTATTTATTGAATTCAGGGCAGAATCCAGAGGAAAAAGCTAAAGAATGGTCGTGATTCAGTCCGAGGGTCAAAAACACAAAACAGGCTTGCCGACAGAAAAAGCGATTGTTCACAATTCAGGTTAGTCGTCCAGTGCAGGGTCAGAACACAAGGGGGTATCTCAGCCAGTCCAGGATCCAGTACACAAAGAACATCTACTCGCCTTCACCTCTCCTCTTACTTCCTCTCACCTTCACAACTCAGAATATAACAAACTCTCTCTCAATACAACAACTCTAACTCTCTCTTTTAGACTCTTCTTGTATCACAAACAGTACTGTATTTGTAAATCTGGTATGTCATAAATTTATAGATGTAGCAGTACTGTCTACATGTATGTGATGTTATGGTGAATTGAAAATGGGGGACCCTGATGTAAACAAGACGAAAGTCTTTCTCTGGTCTGCATCCCCTTAACAATTGTGTGTATTGAGCTGTACTGTATTGTACCCATTCTGCAATCTGTTAATAACATTTTCAATCAATCAATCAATCAATCAATCAACCTCACCTCCGCTCAACTTACTCCTCTCTAACCTAGTGGTTTTGTAGTGTGTGGGACTGGGTGTGTGCACGTGAAATGTGGGTGTACTAATGATGTGCAGGTGTGTTCTATCAGTACTAATCAGCTACCTACTTGACTCTACTCCTTCAGTGGCAGAAGTATCTCCCATCCTTCACATATCCATGGGAGGGGGGAGGAGATCTGTCACAATATATATGGGTATATTCTGAAATGATATGGCCAGAGAGAGTGTTGCTCATCCTCTCTTGTTCACCGTCTGTATTTTTAGACCTGGATAGTTGCTCTATTTGTCCTTCAGAAGTGGGTCCTCGCAGTTGCCTCCAATACCCGCAGTCTAGTATAGAGTTTGAGCTTCCAGATTGGCGTGTTCAAACCTCAGCCCCAAATGGACCCTTCATCCCCGCTCTCTTCGCAGTAAAGCCGCTGGCCTGACAAAAATATTTAGCCCTGCCACTCTCCCGATATTGGATATGTCACCCTCCATTGCCTGTACTACAGGGCCAATGTCAAATTCATTCTATGCCCGTGGTTATATTCTGCACAGGGAGCTGTGTGCGGAATGGCTTTGTGTGGAGATGATGCGGTTCCATGAGGAGAATACAGAGAGGGGCGACTCAAGGGGGGGTGGGGGGGGGGGGGGGGGGGGGGGGGAAGCGGCAAACCTGTGAGCACGTTGAGTTGCCTGTAAGGACGATATTTGTTGTTATTCTAAAATGGCACGTCATGTTAAAAATGAGGCGGATTCAAATGAGCGGATCCATATCAGGCCGTGTTTTTATGAACCATTTCATAGTCTAGACACAAAACCCCTTTCAGTGAACAAGGGAGACGGTTGATTTTCACTTAAACCTTTTACTTAAAAAGTGTTGTCCAATATATTTGATTTAGTCTTTTTGGCTGCATGCACTGTTGTGTTGTTAGTAGCTACTTTGTCCTCAAAGCTAGCGCTATAATTCAGCCCCAGGCTCCTGAACACAAGTCTACCTACCAGCCAGCCAATCATATACAGGGTCATAGGTTGTGCTGAAACCCCCCTATGTATTATTGTTTATTGAAGTAAATGGTAAATGGTGCATTTATATAGCAACTTTTATCCAAAGCGCTTTACAATTTGTTCCTCACATTTGACCCATTCACTCACACTACCAACGGCAAGGTGCCAAACCTGCTCATCGGGAGCAGTTGGGGGTTAAGAGTCTTGCTCAAGGACACTTCGACACGCTCCCCGGGAGGAGCGGGAATAGAAGCGGGAACCTCCGGATTGCCATACGACTGCTCTACCTTCCGAGCCACCACATAAGTAGGTTATATGGTTTTACTTATTCGCAGGGACTTGGGGGGGCAGGGACTTGGGGGGCGCCCTCCCGTTGCCCTTTCTATAGTGAATTGGGGTTGGGCTCCTCACCTCATATATTTATCATGGTGCAGAATGAGGAGAAGTGTTACATGAGTAGGTTCAGTGGGCTGTAGTCCAAACTGGAATTTAATAATTAATAAAGTAATATCTTATCTTATCTTAGTCATGGTGCAGTGAAAGGGTTAACCGTCTGTAGTGTGGTAGTGAAAGGGTTAACAGTATGTAGTGTGGTAGTGAAAGGGTCAACCGCCTGTAGTGTGGTAGTGAACGGGTCAACCGCCTGTAGTGTGGTAGTGAAAGGGTTAACCGTCTGTAGTGTGGTAGTGAAAGCGTTAACCGTCTGTAGTGTGGTAGTGAAAGGGTCAACCGCCTGTAGTGTGGTAGTGAAAGGGTTAACCGTCTGTAGTGTGGTAGTGAAATGGTTAACCATCTGTAGTGTGGTACTGAACGGGTTAACCTTATGTAGTGTGGCAGTGCAAGGGTTAACCTTCTGTATTGCCGTGGTGAAAGGGTTAACCATTTGGTATTGTGGCAGTGAAAGGGTTGTTGAAGTTAGAGGTTCTATGTAGGATTGTTAGTAACTGTCTAACTGCATATATAACTATTTCCACTAGAGGGCGCTCTAGGCGGAGCCACTCTAGATACCACCAGGTGGCGAGTATAAATAGAGATGTCTCCTCCCCCTCTACCTCTTTCTCCACCAGTCTCTCAGTGAGAGGAGGACTCATGTGCTGCTGCTCATACCATGTGAATGAATAAACCACGCCGCTTAAAGGCTAAAGATAGAAACCATGCCTCTTGACCACATTATTGTCGCCCTATAGCCGGATTCTGTCAACAAGGGTTAACCCTTTGGTAGTGGACGGGTTAACCCTTTGGTAGTGTGGCAGTGAAAGGGTTAACCATTTGGTAGTGTGGCAGTGAAAGGGTTAACCCTTTGGTAGTGTGGCAGTGAAAGGGTTAACCCTTTGGTAGTGTGGTAGTGAAAGGGTTAACCCTTTGGTAGTGTGGCAGTGAAAGGGTTAACCCTTTGGTAGTGTGGTAGTGAAAGGGTTAACCCTTTGGTAGTGTGGTAGTGAAATGGTTAACCCTTTGGTAGTGTGGCAGTGAAAGGGACCTTGAACATGAAATGTCGGTGACAGGTCGGCCATTGAAGTGATCTATTACTCGGGCTCTCATAATCGTGCCACTGTGGATGCTTCCAGAAGCATTAGAGCTCTCAGTGAGTCTCCCTGGTGGGCACCCTGGGGGTGGGGAAGGGTGGGGGGGAGGCAGGACTGAGCCACGGGGATCACACTGAGACCTAATAACAGGATAAAAGTAGTGCAATGTAGACGTGCAGATTTAAGAATAGGCATAAAATAAGTACAATAGTACAATGTCGCTCGAAGGCATGTGAACCCCCCCGGATATGTATTCCTACCGCCAGCCTCATCCCATCTGCATAATATGGTGAGGTGCCGAGGGCCAGTGTTATTATGGAGAGAATCGTAAGGTTATGAATACAACCAAGTTCTATGAATACTGGTGACGCTCAGCGTCATCTGCACTAACCTCACTTCGTGCATTTGCACTGAATAAAAATTCACAATGTACCTTTACATACCAACATTCATCTGGCTACACCCCCATCCGCTACCTTCATAAGCAGGTGTGTGGCCACACACTCGCCTCCTTCCCAATCTTTCACCACAAGGCGAGATCAAAGGTCGCAGTGGCGTCCAGACGCTGAGCGTCACCAGTATTCATAGAACTTGGTTATATTCATATTCTATATCATACTAGCTTCCACTCAGTGTCATCTGCACTACGGGAGCTGAGCGGGAGCCTGAAGCTCGACAAATGTACCCCACTGAGGCCCCCCACAACCATCAGAACCGGGGAGGACCGAGCCCCCCCGACCCTCCCTAATGGAGGATACCGCCCCTATTGGAGGACGGGAGGGAGACGGATCCGACCGTGCGAAGAGAAACTCGAGCAACTCAACGCACAGGGTGAGCAGACCGTGGCTTGACCCCACGACTACGCACACGCACAATCCGCATGCCACCAGGGAATGAACGGAAGGAACAAAGCTCGTTACTGCCCCCAAAATCACGGAGTCAAGAGCAAACTCAACCCCGTGGCAAGGCCGTAGCAGCGGAGCGCGAAGGAAGACCCAGACCCACTGAAGGGACTGGAGCCCCCGGAAAAAGGGGGCCCGGAGAGGTCAACAACGCCACAGCATCAAGACCTCACCAGGC
The DNA here is from genome assembly GCF_963971535.1 of Notolepis coatsorum. Taxonomy (NCBI): domain Eukaryota; kingdom Metazoa; phylum Chordata; class Actinopteri; order Aulopiformes; family Paralepididae; genus Notolepis; species Notolepis coatsorum. The sequence continues at coordinate 195,397,622 of NC_140168.1, forward strand.
GGTCACTAGTGACACCGCCCCCCACATCGCCAGCGTATTCGGACAGGGCCCCTCCAAGAGCGGGCCCTTCCCCCCACTAGCACGCCGCCTGGCACACTGACCCTGGCACACTCAGGCAGTCAGCATGGCTGTAACTCGAAGCACTCAAGAGGCTACACTACAGCGGGAGCAGGCAGCGCACCGGGGAGACGACCGCCAGAAGGAGTCGATCCCTCAATCCAGGCAGCAGGCGTTTGACCCGAGCCTGGAGCACTGCGGACGAGACAGGCGCCAAAGGGGTCAACTGAAAACAGCACCCCCGGCGGAAGGGGCGTATGCTGGCATTGTTGTACACCATGACAAAGCCTCCACCAAAAAACCCTGACTCTCCAGAGGGGCCGAGGCAGAGAAGGCTGACACGATTGGCAGACGTCATGAACGTGCAGGGGCACACTCAACCGGTTAACCCGGGAGTTGACTCTGCTCCAACACACCAGGGAATCAACCACCCTCTTGGTACCACATGCGGTGGTTGTTCCTATAACCCCTCAAGAAAAAAACTCCAAAACACACCTGCGGGTATACACTGGCTACACCGCAGTACAAGTGTTTCAGTTTTCAAAACGGGGTTATCCCAGGCCTACGGGTTGACGAAACACAACTTCGGACCGGGCCCGGCGACCCAGGAAGCACACAAGGATGCCAGAAGAGGTCCATAAGACCACCCCAACAGCCCCCTCTTTGCCATGCGTCGGACAACGGGTTAACTGACCTGGACCAGCGTGACCAGACCAGTCCCGTGCCCTAATCACGCCGACATTCCCACTCCAAGAGAGGGGGCAGGTACGCGTGTCGATCTAAAACATGAAAAGAGGGCGCCACCCAGACGGTCCCATTCGTACTGCGCTCAGTGGCCCACCCCAAGGGCGTGAGACCCCTCTACCTATGTTTTGATCTATTCCGTTAACATCCCCCAGATATGAACGAGAATTCGTCGAGACCTAGTAACAGGCGCTCGGAAGAGAAAACCTCCATCCCAGTTGCCCTATAAAAACGCCGTTTTAATAACGAGCAACCAAGGCGTACCAGCCTCATGCGTGATTCTTATCAGAAACACCCCGAGCCAGCACTATGTACGCGTCGAGACCCAAACACATCAATGGATAGTCTAACAAGACACCAGACATTGTTTTTCCAAGTCGCCTGGGAGAACGACAAGGAACCGTCGTGCTTCATGTTCTTTCCTCTTTTTATTAAAAAAGAAAGAAACACAGACTGACATGAATCCCACGTGACACGGCTGAGGGTAAATCTTTTTTTCATTTTTACATCCCGCCACCCTCGCCACAGGGAGGAGACGGGAATCCCCAGAGAGACTTCCCACGCGAGCTGTATAGATTGAAAAGAAATATTGCAAGATTGAGCTATGTAACACTTGGGTTAGGGCTCTCCGAGGAGGAGGCACTGAACCAATACACACGCAATAATCGAATCGAATCGAATACACATACAATAGAGCAGAACTCCTTTTTGAAGTTCTACTCACCTTGACAATCTGAGGAGGAGGCTCTGAAACTCTGAGGAGGCTCCCTCACTGGGAAGGAGAGTCTGAACTCACAGAAGGCACTTCTCCCTGAGGAGGAGCTTCGTGAGGAGGAGCTCTGACAACTCCCTGAAACAGATCCATAACATGGAACCTGAACAACTCACGGAAGTCTTACCAATAGAGACGCGCTCAGTGACGTACTCTATGGCGGGGGAATTTCCGCGGTGCACACACCCAATTTTTCAGGGCGTGGGACCAGGAAACTCGCCCCCCCCCACCCTGTAACGTGCCGAACAGCAACGTGACAGGAACCCTGAAGGACAGGGGGTTTTAACCCCTGACCAATCAGAAAAGGGGAGGAAAGGATTACCAGTTCACCCCTTTACGACCCCTCACCCCTGATACGATGTAATGACAAAGTAGAGCATGACCCAGTCATAGCCTGCTACATGAAGCATCTAACAGCTTCACATAGCTCATGTGCTAACCTGCTATCTGAGTTTTACTAAGGAAAAAACACAGAACAGAGAGGGCCCCTTTAAGAGCCCCGGTCCAGACTTACACATGTGTTTCTGTGGGCCAAACCTAACCCAGTTGTAGATCACAACGACACACACAACCCTTCATCACAACAAAAAATGGCAAAAGTACACTCTTACTACAGAGGAACGCCGTTTTTCATAACGAGAGAGACATAAGTCCTTGATTACGTATTGGCCACAGGCCTTGCTAAGCACACATGATAAGTGACCAAACAACCTTTTCTTTAGGAAAAGAATAGTTTCTCAAGTGGAAGCACCACCCCAGCAACTTAAGCTGAGGGTTACATCGTATCCCCACAAACACAGTGACACAATATATTGTAAACAAACATGTCTGAGAGGAGGGGGGGAAGCCCCAGGGAAACCGGGGGGGTCACCCCTCCTACCTTACCCTTGATACGACCAGATTGAACAGGTACCCCTGTTAATATGTGAACATGCTGTTCATTGTCATCACAGGCTGAGAAAAAGATTCATTCCTCAATCACATGTTACTAAGCATAGCTTCACAGGTTAACTAACCCTCTTAGTTGTGAGTTCACCCACGTTACAAACGTTACATGAACACACATGTTCTCATCACAACTAACCAGTTCATTTTTACACATGTAAAAAACAACACAGATTTTCTATGGAGAGAGAAGCTATACCAGTGACAAGACAATTCACACACAACACGCGTCGTATCCTCAATGTATTGCAGCAACACACGTTTTGGAAACATCGTTATTACAAAACATTTAGGAGGGAAGAAAAGAAGAAGTGTAAGTCCGGTCAGGACTCCTACCTTCACCCTGAGCGCAGGCCGAGAGGACTGCAAAACTGGTCAACGGGACACCGAGTCGAACCCAGCATCTCCTGCGTTGGTGACGAGGGTAATGTCCGCTACGCCACCCAGCCGCCGTTCTCCATGTTGACGAAGTCCTCGCTGGCATGGCACCCGGGTGTAGGGTCGACTAACATCCTCTGTCAAAGATGACGTCGTAGTCAGAGTGTTTAAGGCATGTTATAGTCACAGTAACGGTCAACAGTGTAGCATTAAGCTAACAGCCGCCCGACTGATAGCAACAAGCTAACGTTCACTAGCCTAGTGAACACAACGAGCTAGCGCCGCAGCTAACAGCTCACTGGCTAACAACAGTAGGCCACAAACTAGCACGCCAGCTAAGCAGCTATCACCTGAACTGTACACAACGACATAATAAGCCACACTTCAGACAGGCCGCCGCCTGAGTCCCTCCCCATCCTAAGAGGGAAGAGAAAAAGAAATGTCAAACACAGTTTTCAACTGTGATTTACCAGACATACAGCGGAGCCGGCACAATTCCCATCCGGGCTACAGCCGACTTGAGCATGGATCTTCCGATAACGATACCCAAAAGGACTTATCAACACTTTTGAATTCATTCAGAAGATTTTACTAGGTCTAGAAGCTAGTAAACTGTCGCCCAGGTTACAGTTAGAATTTTATTAACCGTCTATAGCATTATTGTAATTTCATCCAAGTAAGTTTTAGAGTTGAAAGAGTTTATCAGAATCTCAAAGGCAACATCCGAGTTTCTCGAGGAACAATAGGAGGCAATGGGCATAAATGCCACTCTGCTCTGACTGCTTCCATTGCTTGTAGGCAGTGGTAGAGTTAGTGTTCTCAGTACCGAGTACTGTGTTCTGAGTACAGGGTACTGTAGTGTTCTATAGTTATCATTCTGCAAACATAGCCTGCTCTAAATGACAGATGGTGCCTCTGACATTCTGACCAACTCTTTCAATGAAAACACCATCTTGTTCCATGATATCGAACATCATGGAGGAAGTACAGCTGCATTTCCATTCCTATATGTAGGTACAGATACAGCTGGGAAAAGTCCAGGAACAGCTGTTTGCCTGCTGTTATGACGTCGCTTGGCATGGTTAATGTTAACAATGACCAGCGGGGGCGCTCTCATACAGCTGGTGACAACTGCCCGACGCGCCGGCTTTTGTTCATTCATTGGAGGAGCTCCGCGCTGGACTAAGCTCGAGTTCCATTCAATTCCATTACAGCTGGTGACTTCATTCATAGGATGCTACAACGTCCTACAGTATGTCTACAGACTGCATGAATGAATGTTGCTGAATTAAAGAATGAATAAGTTAAACGTGTCAATTCAGCAGTCAAAGTGTATATATTAAAACGTGTCAAATCTAACTTCATTAGATGGCCGACGTACGGCTCTCTTTTCCATTCATTTCATCAAAAGAAAGCGTTAGTGTAATGCTTCTTGGTAACAATAAGTTTGTGTACGCAATGTTGCTGAATAAAATAATTAAACCGTTAAGACCTGTCGAATTAGCAGTGGAGGTGCCAGGTGGGCTCTATTTATAATGATATATTTTGTCTAGTACCGTGGTCCAGTGGTTTATCCCCATTCCTTTCAAGCCGACGCCCGGGGTTTGATTCCCAGCCTGTCAAATATTTATATTTTTTTTTTATTATTTATAAAATGAAATTGCCCGCAACGATGTGTGCATAATACAATAGTAATAATATATAATAAGAATCCAACCAATAGAGCGACATTGTGCAATAAACAAGTAAACAAAGTAGGGCATATCGGCATTTGTACATGAGTTATTCTGAGTCAACTTATTGTCTGTTGTTGCTACGCAACTTCACTTGACTTGAAAAGACTTGATACCTCCCCCCATGCCCAACGATTAAAAATTAACGTTATTAAATGTATATTAATTCATTTTGCGCGAATCCACACTTCATTTCCCAGACCCACTTTGTTTTGAAACAACCAATCACGTTGCGCGATAGCACGAGCGATCCACAGTCAGTAATAATGTTACAGCTGAGTTCACGGCGAAATGTAAAATGCTACCCAGATTGTTGCGTTTCGTTATAAAAACTATGCGGTGATAAACAAAAAACGAATCGCAGTATGCAAGACCTGCGGTTCGAGGATCACAGATGAAGATGCGCAACGTCCAACTTCGTTCGACACTTGAACTAAGCTGCACAAATATCGGTAAGTGAATGAACGAAATGAATGCAGACCAGAGAAAGACTTTCGTCTTGTTTACATCAGGGTCCCCCATAGTAACTTGGCTTGCTACAGTAGAGTTAAATCAATGAGCCAGTGTGCTAACGTTATCATATACTCTCTTTTTTAGACTCTTTTTGTATCACAAACAGTACTGTATTTGTAAATCTGGTATGTCATAAATGTATAGATGTAGCAGTACTGTATCTGTATGTCATGTATGTCATGTTATGATGAATTGAAAATGGGGGACCCTGATGTAAACAAGACGAAAGTCTTTCTCTGGTCTCTTCGCTGGACTGAGACGTGACGTGATTTTAATTATAATATGCATGATGTTTTGTTTTGTACAGGCAATAATGAAGAAGTTCCCTGGAAGGAAGGATGTCTCTTTCAGGAAGGGTCCATCTGGACATCTACGGCAGGACCCCGCTGAGGAAGCAAGGGGATCAAAGATCTTCTCCTCTTCTCTTCCTCCTCTGCACCAGCCCAGCCTGCCTCCACTGCACCGCTACCTGCAGCCTCCTCTGAACAAGCCCTCATGAAGCTACAATGTGAGAGCAGAGTATTTAGCTTCATTATGATAAACAGCAACCTAATTATCTGCACCTCTACCTGCAGCACGTCTACCTGCAGCCTCCTCTGAACAAGCCCTCATGAAGCTACAATGTGAGAGCAGAGTATTTAGCTTCATTATGATAAACAGCAACCTAATTATCTGCACCTCTACCTGCAGCACGTCTACCTGCAGCCTCCTCTGAACAAGCCCTCATGAAGCTACAATGTGAGAGCAGAGTATTTAGGTACCTTGGTCGTGTAGTGTATCTTGTAGACCAGGCCCATTGCAAGTTGCTGTACTCTGTCGTCTACTCTAAGCCATCCTAGGTTGTCAAAGTGGGCAGGGGTGAGGTGGGTTCTAGGAGTAAGGTCAAGCAGTAGTCTGACCAGTTTGTTTTGAGATGTTTGTAATTTTGTTTTTAGCGCCTTTGAGGTGCTTTGGTACCATGAGGTGCAAGCATAGTCGTAGTACCCCTGAATGAGTGCTCCTGCCAGAGTCTTCAGGGTATTCTTGTTTACCAGAGAGGAGATCCGGTACAAGAATCGAGTTCGTTGGTTGACTTTTTTTATTACATTGGATGCCATTTTGTCACAGGAGAGATTAGCCTCTAGGATGGAACCCAGGTAGGTAATTTCATCTTTCCTTGTGACAATATTGTCACCCACTGTAACTGAGAAGTTACAAGTTGTCGAACAGAACTTGTAAGTCGCTTTGGATAAAAGTGTCAGCTATTTTCTTTTCTATTTTTTTTTTATATCCTTTATTTATCCAGGAATGTACAATTGAGATACAATATATCTTCTTCCAGGGAGTCCTGACCAACACGGCACACAACAAGTTTCAACATAAAAACAAGGGCATTAAACAAAAAACATACAAATCAAATACAAATACAGAAGGCCATTTGTGCAGTCGCAAGAAGCATAATCACATCAGCAATAATGCGTGATCCACAGAGTCAAACGCTTTAGACGGATCAACAAACAATGCTGCACAGTTTTTTCTTGTCTAGTGCTTCAATTATGTCATTTGAGACTAGCATAGTCACTGAAGTACTATGGATCTGAAGCCTGACTGAAACTCGTTAAGAATATTATGGTCAGCTAGAAACTTTTTCAGTTTGTTTACAAGAGATTCAAAGACTTTGGCCATTACAGACAATCTGGAAATAGGGCGATAACATTCTGCACTCGCACATACACAAACGCACTTTAAGAAAAGAACTTGTTGTGATTGTCCTTGTTTTCCGTCCGTATAATATGTAATGGGATCCTATTCCAGTATGTTATGGCTCTATACATTGCTATATAAATGAAGATTATTATTATTATTTACAAATATAGAGTAAAGGAGGGGTTCCTTTACAACTTCCTTGGGGAATAACACACTGGAGTGTTACCATATTTGACATGGAACCATTAAATACAACACATTGTTGTCTATTAGACAAGTAGCTTCTCATCCATTCCATGGCAGTGTCTTCAAGCCCATATGTGTGTAATTTCAATAATAATAGGCCATGATCTATGATGTCGAAAGCTGCACTGAAATTCAAGAGCACTGTACCCACAACTAACTTCCTATCGATCAGTTGTAGCCAGCTATCTGTAAGAGATGTTAAAGCAGTTCCTGTAGAGTATCCTACTTTGTATGCATGCTGGAAATCAGAATTAATGTTGTTTTCGTTGAAATACTTTTGAAACTGCTTGAACACAATTCCTTCCAATAACTTACCTATTACTGGTTTGTCACTCGTTTTCCAAGGCTGAGGAAAGACCCTCGATTCAAAACATAAATTAAATATATGTGATAGTGGCTTAGCCACACATTTTGCAGAGATTTGTAGCAGTGTTCCATTCAGATTATCAACACCGCAAGGTTTATCTGGTTTAAGTGATAGGAGGAGCTTTTCAATATCATTTGGACTTGTGCATTTAAATTTAAATCGGCATTTCTTGTCATACATTATATGTTTTTTAATTACAGAGTCTGACAGCTTACCACTCATTGGCAACATTTGATTTATAATTGTGTTTACCTTGGAAACAAAGTAATTGTTGAAATGAGTTGCAATGGTTCAAATGGTTCATTCAATGTTTTCCATAGTCTCTTACTATCCCCTTTACACTCCTCCAATCTGGTTTGATAATAATGTTTTTTCTTCTGTAATTGTATTCATTTATAAATGTATAACTGTTGATTGATATGCACTGTCCCTGATCAAATAAACTGAGTAAACTCAAACGAAACTATTGTTTTATTGCACAATCGTAGCGGGCATTGTAACGTTTGGGGTTTTGCGAGAGAACCAGTGTTGCAGTGAAAGATTAAACAAGTGAGAGAGACAGATGGACAGAATGAATTAATGAAAACTTTATTTAACTGATTGCAGAATGGGTACAATACAGTATGGCTCAATACACACAAAATGTTTAAGGGCATGCAGAGCAGAGAAAGACTAGCCTGCAGTAGGTGTGACATTGGATTGGCAACCCCCCACACACACCATTGAAATGCTAATTGTTGGGGGACCCTGATGTAAACAAGACGAAAGTATTTCTCAGGTCTGCACCCCCTTAACAATTGTATGTATTGAGCTGTACTAAGCTCATTGAGCTGAGTAATATTATTGGCAAAACTTAGCCTGAAGTATATAATTAGGTTGCTGTTTATCAAAAAAAATGAATTATCATAATGAAGCTAAATACTCTGCTCTCACATTGTAGCTTCATGGGGGCTTGTTCAGAGGAGGCTGCAGGTAGACGTGCTGCAGGTAGAGGTGCAGATAATTAGGTTGCTGTTTATCATAATGAAGCTAAATACTCTGCTCTCACATTGTAGCTTCATGCGGGCTTGTTCAGAGGAGGCTGCAGGTAGACGTGCTGCAGGTAGAGGTGCAGATAATTAGGTTGCTGTTTATCATAATGAAGCTAAATACTCTGCTCTCACATTGTAGCTTCATGAGGGCTTGTTCAGAGGAGGCTGCAGGTAGACGTGCTGCAGGTAGAGGTGCAGATAATTAGGTTGCTGTTTATCATAATGGAGCTAAATACTCTGCTCTCACATTGTAGCTTCATGAGGGCTTGTTCAGAGGAGGCTGCAGGTAGACGTGCTGCAGGTAGAGGTGCAGATAATTAGGTTGCTGTTTATCATAATGAAGCTAAATACTCTGCTCTCACATTGTAGCTTCATGAGGGCTTGTTCAGAGGAGGCTGCAGGTAGCGGTGCAGTGGAGGCAGGCTGGGCTGGTGCAGAGGAGGAAGAGAAGAGGAGAAGATCTTTGATCCCCTTGCTTCCTCAGCGGGGTCCTGCCGTAGATGTCCAGATGGACCCTTCCTGAAAGAGACATCCTTCCTTCCAGGGAACTTCTTCATTATTGCCTGTACAAAACAAAACATCATGCATATTATAATTAAAATCACGTCACGTCTCAGTCCAGCGAAGAGACCAGAGAAAGACTTTCGTCTTGTTTACATCAGGGTCCCCCATTTTCAATTCATCATAACATGACATACATGACATACAGATACAGTACTGCTACATCTATACATTTATGACATACCAGATTTACAAATACAGTACTGTTTGTGATACAAAAAGAGTCTAAAAAAGAGAGTATATGATAACGTTAGCACACTGGTCGAAAAATACCTTGCGGAAAAAAATCTAATCTACGAATTCCAATCTGGCTTCAGAACATCCCACTCCACTGACACATGCCTTCTCTATTTAAACGACCACATCAAACAAGAGGTGGACGCGGGCAAATACTGCGGCATGGTCATGCTGGACCTACAAAAGGCCTTCGACACTGTCAATCACACCATTCTGATTGACAAGCTAAAAGCAATTGGTTTTGATAGTCTATCAGTGAGCTGGATGCAATCCTACCTGGAGGGGAGAGAGCAGATGGTGGAGGTAAACGGTACCCTATCCCCCCCCCTCACAGTAAACTGTGGTGTTCCACAAGGAAGCATACTAGGTCCGCTACTGTTCCTAATTTATGCAAATGACATGTCGTCAGCTTGAGACTGCAACTTGTTCCTGTTTGCGGACGACTCAGCCCTGCTGGTCTCTGACAAGAACAAGTTACAGGTTGAAAAAACCCTCAGCTCAGAACTAGGCAAAATCTGCATATGGCTCGCTGATAACAAACTATCATTACACATGGGCAAAACAGAGTCCATTCTCTTCGGTTCAAATAACAAACTCAGCAAGACCGACGGCTTCTCAGTTACAGTGGGTGACAATATTGTCACAAGGAAAGAAGATATTACCTACCTGGGTTCCATCCTAGAGGCAAATCTTTCCTGTGACAAAATGGCATCCAATGTAATAAAAAAAGTCAACCAACGAACTCGATTCTTGTACCGGATCTCCTCACTGGTAAACAAGAATACCCTGAAGACTCTAGCAGGAGCACTCATTCAAGGGTACTACGACTATGCTTGCACCTCATGGTACCAAAGCACCTCAAAGGCGCTAAAAACAAAATTACAAACATCTCAAAACAAACTGGTCAGACTACTGCTTGACCTTACTCCTAGAACCCACCTCACCCCTGCCCACTTTGACAACCTAGGATGGCTTAGAGTAGACGACAGAGTACAGCAACTTGCAATGGGCCTGGTCTACAAGATACACTACACGACCAAGGTACCCATGTACATGTCAAAATACTTCCCAAAGGTCAGTGAATACCACGATCACAACACCAGAGGGAGCTCCACAAATCATGTTAAACCCAGATTCGGCTCAAACAAGGGACTAAACACGTTTCGCAATTATGCCACATCAATGTGGAACGCCCTACCCAAAGCTGTAAAGGAATGTGAATCACTACCCACTTTCAAAAACACTCTCAAAAAACACCTAAGGGAGACTGCAACCCGAAACTGGCCCCTGTAAATGTCCGAACACAACCCCCTCCAATGTACAGTAAATTACCAAGTATGGTCTTGTCAATAATCCAATGTACAGTGTTGTTTGTACAGTTGTACAGTGTCCCCCACCCACCCCTCCTACCCAACCCCCCCCCCCCCCCTACCCAACCCCCCCCCCCCACTCCTAACCAACCCCCCCCCCCCCACTCCTAACCAACCCCCCCCCCCCCCCCCCACCCACCCAACCACCTCCAATGTACAGTCCCCCCCACCCCCACCTACCCAATCCAATGTACAGTTTCCACGCCTAATGTATATACTCTTTTCTTTCTGGACTCTTTTTGTATCACAAACAGTACTGTAATTGCAAATCTGGTATGTCATAAATGTATAGATGGAGCAGTACTGTCTATCTGTATGTCATGTATGTCATATATGTTACGATGAATTGAAAATGGGGGACCCTGATGTAAACAAGACGAAAGTCTTTCTCTGGTCTGCATCCCCTTAACAATTGTATGTATTGAGCTGTACTGTACTGTACCCATTCTGCAATCTGTTAATAAAGTTTTCATTCATTCATTCATTCATTCATTCATTCATTCTGGCTCATTGATTTAACTCTACTGTAGCAAGCCAAGTTACTATGGGGGACCCTGATGTAAACAAGACGAAAGTCTTTCTCTGGTCTGCATCCCCTTAACAATTGTGTATATTGAGCTGTACTGTATTGTACCCATTCTGCAATCTGTTAATAAAGTTTTCATTCATTCGTTCATTCACTTACCGATATTTGTGCAGCTTAGTTCAAGTGTCGAACGAAGTTGGACGTTGCGCATCTTCATCTGTGATCCTCGAACCGCAGGTTTTGCATACTGCGATTCGTTTTTTGTTTATCACTGCATAGTTTTTATAACGAAACGCAACAATCTGGGTAGCATTTTACATTTCGCCGTGAACTCAGCTGTAACATTATTACTGACTGTGGATCGCTCGTGCTATCGCGCAACGTGATTGGTTGTTTCAAAACAAAGTGGGTCTGGGAAATGAAATGTGGATTCGCGCAAAATGAATTAATATATATACATTTAATAACGTTAATTTTTAATCGTTGGGCATGGGGGGAGGTATCAAGTATTTTCAAGTCAAGTGAAGTTGCGTAGCAACAACAGACAATAAGTTGACTCAGAATAACTCATGTACAAATGCCGATATGCCCTACTTTGTTTACTTGTTTATTGCACAATGTCGCTCTATTGGTTGGATTCTTATTATATATTATTACTATTGTATTATGCACACATCGTTGCGGGCAATTTCATTTTATAAATAATAAAAAAATATATAAATATTTGACAGGCTGGGAATCAAACCCCGGGCGTCGGCTTGAAAGGAATGGGGATAAACCACTGGACCACGGTACTAGACAAAATATATCATTATAAATAGAGCCCACCTAGCTATCTACACAAAATATACACATTGACTGCTCCATTCGACAGGTTTTAACTGGTTAATTATTTTATTCAGCAACATTGCTTTAGACATGGTATGGTATTTATTTTAGACAACAAAACATACAGATCGTTATACAGTATACTGTGTAGGACGTTGTAGCGTCCGTCTAATGACTTTGCGCCTCCTGGCGGCATAAAATAGAACAGCAGCCTGGGTTCCTAATTCATTTCCACGACGTGATATAACCGTGCTCACGTCGCGGCAAAGCGCCCTGGAATACTAAAAGCTTCATCTGTATGTCACTATTAACAGTATTGTCAGCTGTATAGCGTGTAATGTGGATTGGTATTTTGGTTCCACATTGGCAGGACCCAATATACAGCACAAAGTTTGTGAATTTTACATGTGCCAAGCGGATTGACAATTTTCAGATAATCTATATAAATGTTATTCTGTACATAGATACACTGTGTTATCCCAACGGTCACAATAGTTGCTGTCAACATGTTTGCTCATTCTATGACCACACTATACAAATTTGAGTAATTCAGCCAGGATGTAAACAACTCTGGTCATGTGACACTGCACATATTGAGACCCTTTATTATTTCAATATTTGCTGGAAATACATTTATACATCATTCAGTAACATTTTCAGAGCCTTATAACAAACATTATTACACTATTGTGACCAGTGGGATTAAATGTGTAATATACATTACATTTTATGTACATGTTATAACATGCATGTATTTATTTTCTATATATATTTGTTCTATATCTATTTAATTTTAACATTGCCATAATGTCGCAGAGGGCAACACAGTAAGTGGCATACAGTTAAATAGATGTATACTCTGAATAGAAATAAATAAGAGTTTGAAGTTGATATAATGTGCTTGTGTAGTTATTTTTCTGTTAACTTATTCACATGGATTTTAAAACTGAACCTTAAGTTATAGTAACTGCAAATATTTGAGTGGATTAACTTAAAAGAAATTAGGCATTAGAATGACTCAATTTCTTTGAGTTCTGTTAACTTAATCACATGGATTTAAGGTTGAACCTTAAGTCACAGTAACTGAACATATTTGAGTTGCCTCCACTTGAGAATCTCAAGTCACAGTAACTGACCATATTTGAATTGCCTTAACTGAGAACTTTAAGTCCCAGTAACTGACCATATTTGAATTGCCTTAACTGAGAAATGTAAGTCACAGTAACTGAATATATTTGAGTTGCCTCCACTTGAGAATCTCAAGTCACAGTAACTGACCATATTTGAATTGCCTTAACTGATAACTTTAAGTCACAGTAACTGACCATATTTGAATTACCTTAACTGAGAACTGTAAGTCACAGTAACTGAACATATTTGAGTTGACTCCACTTGGGAACCTTAAGTCACAGTAACTGACCATATTTGAATTGCCTTAACTGAGAACTGTAAGTCACAGTAACTGACCATATTTGATTTGACTTAACTGAGAACCTTAAGTCACAGTAACTGACCATATTTGAGTTGCCTTAACTGAGAACCTTAAGTCACAGTAACTGACCATATTTGAGTTGCCTTAACTGAGAATTGTAAGTCTTAGCCAACTGAAAACATTTGAGTTAATCAACTTAAAAAAATTGAGGCAGGGGGTTGCCTAATTTTTTTTAAGTTCTGGAAACGTATTGGGTTTTACAGTGTAGTCCTGCCTCTACTAACAGCCTGCATTATTCAATTCATATCAATCGAAATAACGTATTGTTTTCATCTCTCTATATTAATGGCTCGCTAGTTCTGCCTCTACTAACAGCCTGCATTATCCAATTCATATCAATCGAAATAACGTATTGTTTTCATCTCTCTATATTAACGTGATTCCATCAACACAACATAAATGTTCAAAACACGACAAGACAGTTTGCATCACTTCCCACGGTTCTCGGCACTTATTCTACCGGTAGTACAGTAGTTGTTGCCACGGTATTGGGTGAATACTTCATTGGCGGGGAAGAAGAACACTGATAGCGGGGTGTGGACCGTCCCGCGAGCCGCAGACCACCGTCCTGCGAGCCCCAGACCACCGTCCCACGAGCCCCAGACCACCGCCCCGCGAGCCCCAGAGGCTCCCCAGAGTCTGGGGCTCGCGGGGCGGTGGTCTGGGGCTCGCGGGACGGTCCACACCCCGCTATCAGTGTTCTTCTTCCCCGCCAATGAAGTATTCACCCAAAGACCCAATACCGACCATGGCAACAACTACCGCACTACCAGTAGAATAAGTGCCGAGAACCGTGGGAAGTGATGCAAACGGTCTTGTCGTGTTTTGAACATTTATGTTGTGTTGATGGAATCACGTTAATATAGAGAGGATTGATATGAATTGGATAATGCAGGCTGTTAGTAGAGGCAGAACTAGCGAGCCGTTAATATAGAGAAACACGTTATTTCGATTGATATGAATTGGATAATGCAGGCTGTTAGTAGAGGCAGAACTAGCGAGCCGTTAATATAGAGAGATACGTTATTTCGATTGATATGAATTGGATAATGCAGGCTGTTAGTAGAGGCAGAACTAGCGAACCGTTAATATAGAGAGATGAAAACAATACGTTATTTCGATTGATATGAATTGGATAATGCAGGCTGTTAGTAGAGGCAGGACTAGCGAGCCATTAATATAGAGAGATGAAAACAATACGTTATTTCGATTGATATGAATTGGATAATGCAGGCTGTTAGTAGAGGCAGGACTAGCGAGCAGGCTGCAGGCTGTTAGTAGAGTTGGGCGTGCAGAACTGGCGTAGATAAGGACGGCGTAATACCGTAGGTCAGTGGCCAATCAGAGCGCAAAACTTGAACGCGGAAGCAGGAGTTGTTTGGCCTTCGAATAGACGCAAGGGGGACTGTACAATCCCTTTAAAAAAAGTGCATTTGGCCAGGCCGTCTTTTCATATAGAGCATCCCACCAATGGAACTCAATACCTCAAACAATTAGAGTGTCCACATCATATTTTTTTTATTTATTTATTAACACAGTTAAACAAAAGTAAAGAAAATACATAATAAGTTATAACCATATTGTGAAGGAGAAGTTAGAAGCCTAGAGGCTTATCGAGAACTTCCCCTGTTTTGTAAAATCAAACATACAAAAATACAAAAATATACATGTTATAAAATACCAGGATACATTCAAAAGATACGTGTTAATACAAACATACATACACACAGTACATACATGCGTATACTGTATACTGCGTACATAATAATACATAACCACCCATGCACCTGCCTACAAACCTACCCACCCACATAACCAAATGCATACCTACATGTATGACCTATTTATCTATCTGCTACTTTTGGATATGAGAATTTGTTTGTAGTTTGTTAAAAAATAAGCAGAGATGGAGATTTCCTCAGTATAGTATCAGCTGCATTCGGATTGGACCCTCTATACCTCACTGAGAACTGCCTAAGTGAAGTACCTGTTAGGGTTTGTAACCGACCTCAACCGCGATGGCACAGAGAGAGTTGTTCAGAGTTAGCCAAAGCAAGGGCGTATTTATTTTCTGAGTTACAAGATGGAATTAAGTTGAGCAACCGAACAAACGGGGAATCTGGCATGTGAATATTGTTGCGGCTCTGCAGATTCTCCCAGTAGGTGGTGGTGAGGAATTGGCTTGTGACGTCTGAAGCCGCTCTGCAGATCCTCCCAGCTTTCACTCCCGGTGGAAACGGAGAGAGAGAGAAATCTGAGTTAGCCCAGCGCACAACAGAAACAGAGAGGTGACTGATCCAGTATACATCCAAGTGACTTGATCTTCGGTGTACCACACACAGTTAGCAGAGTCCAGAGAAAAAACAATACGGTAATCCAAAGTGTAAATCCAACACAAAAATAGGTGAGAACAGTACAAACAAAAAACGGGATCTCTTCGGTGTTTCACAAACACACAAAAAACTGTTTCCAAAAACTCACCAGAGCGCAACGCGTAAAGCGGGCAGATAACGAGGCGCAGCTCAGAACGGGAAAACCAGGTTATCCACAGGGATTCTCCACAAAAGTCCTGGAGAGCAAAAGACAGCAAACAGCGACGGGGAAGGCAGGCAAATGCAGGAATATTCAGAACGATCCAACATTGATAGTAGGTGGATCAGGGTATATAAAGCCACAGGGCACTGATTACAAGCTGTGACAGCTGCGGGATGAAATTGATACTTGCTCCAGAAGCGTGTGGCGAGGAGAGCACCAATCAACACGGCACCTTACAGGAACGGAGCGTGTGGCGGGGAATGCAATTAATCAACAAAGTACCTTAAAGGAACGGAGCGTGTGGCGGGGAACGGACCAATCATCACAGTACTTTAAGAAGCCTGTGGTGGGGAAAGAACCAATCCTCACAGTACCACAATGGGGTATATGCAGGTCCCTGGACTGACGTGTCATATCACTCATTCAAGTGCAGGGTTAAGGAATGAATGACTCATTGAAAACCAGCATTGTCAACACTGAGGTGTGTGTGTGTGTGTGTGTGTGTGTGTGTGTGTGTGTGTGTGTGTGCGTGCGTGCGTGCGTGCGTGCGTGTGTGTGTGTGTGCGGCGCGCGTGTGTGTGCGTGTGTGTGCGTGTGTGTGTGTGTGTGTGTGTGTGTGTGTGTGTGTGTGTGTGTGTGTGTGTGTGTGTGTGTGTGTGTGTGGATATGGTGCGTTCGTCTATGCCTGGGTCTTGTAATATGTCATGATGTGCTCTGTCCTTGACTGTATTGTGCCCTGTATCCCTGTATCCCTATCGTGTGTTCTACTATATGTGCTTTTGTTTGTGTTTCTATTCTAATGTTATTTATCTTGCTTTTATTCTGTTTGTATTGCTAACCCTTTTTTACACAGGATTTTAGCCTGTACCAAACCTAAACCTAAGTGAGTGTGTGCATGTGGATGTGCACTGAATGTAGAATGGATGGATTGAGCAGTCTGATGGCCTGGATAGAAGCTCCTTTTGAGTCTCTCTTTACTGGCATGCCCTTGTGTTCACCCTCCTCAATGCCTTCATACCTCTGTGTCACTCTCAGTCCTTGTATCGATTAGTTGAAACATTTTACGGACAATAGTGTGACTGGAGCACTGGAGAGAGAGAGAGAGAGAGAGAGAGAGAGAGAGAGAGAGAGAGAGAGAGAGAGAGAGAGAGAGAGAGAGAGAGAGAGAGAGAGAGAGAGGAGAGAGAGAGAGAGAGAGAGAGAGAGAGAGAGAGAGGGCGGGAGACAGAGAGAAATGTGAGACTGAGACATGATAATTGATTGAGTTAATCGCAGTACACGGTATCTTTAACACTTTGGTTGCCAAAAACGACTTAACTCGTTTCTGGGCCTAAGAAGTAGTTTCTGGGTAATTTTTCCTTTTTTCCCAGATATTTTTATTCATTATCCACCCAGGGAGGCCTGTTGATGCCTGTTGTAATACCGGCCGCATCCCGCTAGACGGCGGTATCAAGCACCCTTTCTAACCTTGTATCTTCCCCTGTGGGACGGCCAAAGGTCTCGGGTTTAATTTGTCCTTGTCGGCCGAGGCGAACGGTGGTCCCGGTTCCATTGACGCGCGTCAAATATCCCCGATCAATATGTTGTGGTGGATTATGCCGTGGGCCAAATGGACTTTGGATGTACCAGATGGCAATCAAACAATTGGAATATTATTTTTGGAATACTCCCGATCGCAGGTAAGAACGATCTGACGTCAATTTTAGCTTGATCCTGCAATGCTTTCATACCGATCGGGCTGATCGGTATGAAAGCATTGCAGGATCAAGCTAAAATTGACGTAATAAAAATTTACGAAATAGTGTTCAATACGAATGCCGTTACTGACAATCAAATAATCAGAAACGCAGTGATGGGCAAGCTACTTGGAAAATGTAGCAAGCTACACTACAAGTTACTCTCGATTAAATATAGCTCAACTACAATGGAAGCTATCCCGAGATAAATGTAGCAAGCTACACTACAAGAACATGGCAAAAATAGCTAGCTACATCGGCACTACTTTTTTTTTTTTTTTTACTTCGTGACCAAGTTTCCACCAAACAAATAGGCAGGAAAAAAATTCTCAGTTTGATTGTTTATTATAAAACTGAAACAAGCCCTCGGTCTGGCTTTTTGTGTCATCCTTTTAACATGAACTTGTATTATGTACAAAATCCAGGAAGGCAAGTTTAGCTGGGTGCAGCCTCTACAAAAGAAAAGAAAGAGACCATTTGGTTTTATCAGTTTTTATAGTATAGTTTGTTGATTACTTTTGATGCAGTAATGGTCTTTTTCTTTTCTATTCTATCTTTATGTATTATTTATCCCTAAACTCTGCATCTTCTGAAACCTGCCCACTTTATCAACCAAAAACAAACTTGAAAACACACTTCTTCAATATCTGAATTGTTTTACTTCATTTTACTAGTATTATGCTACCATGTATATATTACTACCAACTATGCTAATATGTCTATACTACTACAGTATGTACTCAGAGTATAACACTCAAGCTTGACACTGACAAACAATACTACTTATCCTTGGCTGCTAGATATGTACCACTCCTACTGACTTGTTGTACACAATTTGTAAGTTGCTTTGAATGAAAGTGTCAGCTAAATGACCAAATGTATTTAAATGTGTAACTCACAAAACATTCCATGGCCCCAAAATCATGTGGGGACCCCCCCTGGGGGTCCTGTCCCACAGGTTGAGAACCACTGCTTTTCCCTCTTTTTTTCCTTTCTCCACCCCAATAATATTGTTCATTTTCTGCCTACAGTGAAACATCATCATGATAGCAGCTATCTTAGTTAAAGCTGTTGACAAAGTGTACTGACTTGTGTGCTGTTTGGGAACAGTTGATTTTCATCAGCTCACTTGAATGTGTTCTCAAGTTAGTGCTGGACGTGTTGAGAGAGCAGCATATGTTTTAGCCGTTTTTTCAGTCAAACTCATAAATGTGTCCCAGATAGGGCCATGGAGAGTCATTGTTGTTATTGACATCATCATCTTCATCAATGCCATCGAACCCCTCTGCCATTTCACGCAGACTGGTTCATGTAATCCGTTAAATTGCATTGCAAATTTTCATTCATTCAATACGTCTGTGTTTTGATTTTCACTTCCTGCTTTGCGGCTGGAGTCCCGCCCTATCCTGCCTCTGATTGGTCTACCCGCAATGTTTTGGCCTACCATACCCAATCGTGAGTCGTCACTCATATCTAATTCAACCAACCAATCATAGTGGGTTTTTTACGGGGAGTTTTTTTTTCTCCTCGCAGATCTTCTAGTCTAGACTGTTTCTCTCGAAAGTAGCGTGTAACGTTTCTCGTCGCTACATTACTACTTCGTTCTATAAATAGCTCCGCTACAGAGATCGCTACCCTGGTTAAAAAGTAGCGAGCTACCAGCATGCTACTGAGAATTGTAGTTAAGCTATGTAGCGTCGCTACTTGAAGCTAGCTACTGCCCATCACTGCAGAAACGTTTCATGCATTCATGATGGAACATAATACCTAGGATATAGATTTGATTTCGGGATAATAGCGTATACAAGCAAGAAATGGCAACGTCTATAGTGAAATCGACATGTAGGGCTATAACTCAGCATTTCATGAATTACCCTAGACCGCTCTAAATCCATACATATATTCACCACGGTATAACACGTGAATGTATGGATGGAAACATTTATTCTTTTTCACATATTGAACGATAGATAGGTGATGTAAAATGGGCCATACTATTGTATCCATAGCTATAATATAGAATATAGTTATAGCTCTACAAACAAGGTGACGGATCCCTATCGATCTAGTGGTGGCGTCGCTACAGACGGCTTCGTCTAATGGCTGTTAGTCTAGACAAATGTAGAGAGATAGTGGCATGTGTTGTATACTTACTTGGCCGGTCAACCAAATTATTATTATTATTTTCTTTATAAATTGCATTATAATGGCCCAAAGGAGCGTCAGCCCACTAGGAAGATGCCCGTATGATGTTGATTGTACTGTAGCACTATTTTTTCTCTGTCCATTCTATTGCATGATTTGACAAAGTGGGTATAACACAGGAGAGAATACTGTCAAGTTTTAAACTGTGGATACCAAACAGAGAAGGTAAATAAGACTTTGAACTTGTTATGGTTTGTAACCGACCCCAATCGCACAACACAAGACAGGTATGAGAGTAAGCCAAAACAGGGCAAATATTTATTATAGAACAAAAAGCGGCACAGTCCCTTTAAGGGAGAACACAAAAACACTAGAGTCAAGGAAATATGGAAAATGCGGCACTGTGCCTTTAAGAGGCGAACAGGCTAAGGGACTAAGGCTAAGGGCCAGGGCTAAGGACCAGGGCTAAGTGTCAGGGCCAGGACCAGGGGCACTGGAGAGGGGGACAGGGACAGAGGCCCGGAGAAGTGGGCAGGAGACAGGGACAGAGAACAGGGTTAAGGCCTTGGACAGGGCGAGGGCCAGAGCTGCTTACAGGGATGAGGACAGGGTTCCGACGGCGGAGGCCTGGCACGGGGACAGGGGCCCGACGGCGGAGGCCTGGCACGGGAACAGGGGCCCGACGGCGGAGGCCTGGCACGGGGACCAGGAGCCCGACGGCGGAGGCCTGGCACGGGGACAGGGGCCCGACGGCGGAGGCCTGGCACAGGGATCCTCCTCTTCGGATGCTGCAGACGGGAAGCGCAGAACAAAGGGGGTCCCAGGGGACCGGGATGGGAACACGCCGTCCTCCCGTGGAATACTAGGGAGCGACGACGAGCCTCACCCCAGGAACGAGGATCACGAAGAGACGCCTTCCTCCCGTGGAATCGGGAGCGATGGCGTGCCGCCTTGACGTCTGGAGTGGGAACACTGGAAAACCTCCCGTAGAGAATTAGAGAGCGAAGACGGTGTCCCACTCCAGGCAAACGGCGACAGGTGGTGATGGCTGGCACGTCGTCTCACGCCGGAGACGCGGCAGGTGATGGTGACGTACAGAATGGTTACGTCCAGAACTCCATGAACACTGAACCCAGATACAGATACAGAGTCCAGAACACAGAATCCAGAACACAGAACGACCCGACAAGGACTGGAGGGGAGTCTGCAACCTATGTACTCTCCCGAGGTGATTGCAAACTCCCAACAGGTGCGTGAAGGTAGAGGATCAAGGATGTCCAAGGGTGGGGGCTGGTGAAGAGTAGAGGAGAGTAAATCATCGCAAGGGTGGGGGCTGGTGAAGAGTAGAGGAGAGTAGACAGGGAAAACACAGGAAAAAGGTCCAGGGACAGGCGAATCCTCACAGAACTGTTGAACAGTAATCCACAACTATTTTATTGCACTGTAGGACATTTTTTTTTTTATCTATTCTATTCTACTATTTTATTGCGCTGCACTATTGCACTATTTTACTCTGTCTATTTTATCTTACTCTTTTTATTATTGTCTATTTAAAACTGAATCAAACCATAAACAAGGTGGCCTGTTGGGATGTTAGATCCTAATGTGAAAAACCGTGATTTTATATGTCTGCACTTTATGTTCTCATTTTATGCCTGTCTTTTATCTGTTGTGAAGCAATTTGAGCTGCAGTTTCTGTATGAAAGGTGCTATACAAATAAAGTGTATTATTATTATTATTATTATTATTATTATTATTATTATTATTATTATTATTATTATTATTATTATTATTATTATTATTATTATTATTATTATTATTATTATTATTATTATATATTATTATAATATATTATAATATATTATTATTATTATTATTATTATTATTATTATTATTATTATTATTATTATTATTATTATTATTATTATTATTATTATTATTATTATTATTATTATTATTATTATTAGCCAGATTACCAGTCCAGCCCTGTCATGGAGGATGGGGTGATGTGGTCGGATGTGTAAACCCCATATTATTCATATTATTCATTGCACACACATCCACATGCTGTTATGGTTTGATACCGACCCCAAACGCACGACACAAGAGAGTAGGAATTCAGAGTTGCCAAATACGAGGGCTTGTTTATTTGATACTAAATATAAAGAGTACAGGAAAGGCAAGTCAACAAGACAGGTACATAGGACAAGGGGCAAAGTTCTGCTGCTCTGCAGCTTCTCCCGTGATGGTAGTCTTGGGGATAGCAGGTGTTGACGTCTGAACCGCTCTGCAGAATTCTCTCGGCAGAATCTCAGATGTGTTGCGAGACCGAGAGAGGGAGAGAGGGAACGAGTCAACACAGTGCAGTTTGAACGAGCAGGAGAACAGGGTGAACAATTCTTCGTGTAATTTAAACACAGTGAGCACAATTCCAAAACAGCCCAAGTGAATCTCTTCGTGTAATACACACAGTGAGCAAAACTCCAAACACAGTCCCAGTGAATATCTTCGTGTAATGTACACACCGTTAGCAAAAATCCAAACACAGTCCCAGTGAATATCTTCGTGTAATATACACACAGTTAGTGAAGTCCAAAAACAATCCAATAGTGAAATAATATCTTCGGTGTGAGCAACACACAGAGGGAGATGGAAGGTCACAAAAATATTATCCCATAAGGGAACAAGCAAAAATAGAAAAGCTGGGTGAGTGACTGTCTGACAAAAGGTGGTAGTCTTCAGTGTAATAGTTACACACAAAAAACGGAATAGATCAAGACAGTTAATAAAAACTCACCCAGACGTAATGCGTAATGGTGCTGGAACAAACAGCGGAGCGAGGGCGCGCCACGGGAACAGGTGTCCAAGGGAAGGCTTCTTGGAAATTCCTGGAGATAGCACAAGGAGCAAAAGCAGCAGCAGCAGCAACACGGGGAAATGCAACCAGAGAAAAATCAAGACGATCCAACAAACTTAGAGTGGAGAAACGGGGTATAAATAATAAGGGATCGATTGATTGAAAGGCAGTGACAGCTGGGGAATGTGATTGAAAAGCGTGCAGTCCTGAGAGAACCAATCAGCGACGTCTCTGATGACGTCACTGGGGAGAAGCGTGTGAATGAGGGAATTGAAATAATTAACAGAAAAACAAATGAAAACAGAGCGATGGTGGTTAAAGGAACAGAACGAGTGAGAGAGCAAGGACAGAACCTCACAGTACCCCCCCCTCCACGGGAGCCACCCGGCGACCAGGCCGACCCGGTTCGTCAGGATGGGCTCGATGGAAGTCGGTGATCAAGCCGGGATCCACGATGAGCTGCCGGGAGACCCAGCTACGCTCCTCAGGGCCGTAACCCTCCCAGACCACCAGGTATTGGAACCCCCGGCCCCGCCGACGAACGCCCATCAACCGGCGGACCTGCCACTGGGGGTGACCATCCACCAACACGGGAGGCGGCGGATCAGGAGCTGGAGGCATAAGGGGACTGAGGGAGACGGGCTTAACCCGGGAGACATGGAACACGGGGTGGATGTGCATGGATGCAGGAAGCTTCAGGCGCAGGGCCGCCGGACTGAGTACCTTTAGGACCTCGAAAGGCCCGACGAAGCGGGGGTTGAGCTTCTTGGCCGAGGACCGTAACGGGAGGTCCTTCGCGGAGAGCCACACCCTCTGCCCAGGGCGGTAAGTCGGCGCAGGAACCCGGCGCCGGTCGGCACCACGACAGGCGCGCTCAGATGTTCGGAGCAGCGCGGCCCTGGTGATCTCCCAAACTCGTCGGCAGCGGTCGAGGTGGACCTGCACGGAGGGAACTGCCACTTCCGTCTCCTGTGCGGGGAAAAGAGGGGGCTGGTAGCCCAGGGAGACCTCAAAAGGGGAGAGGCCGGTGGCGGAACTGACCATTGAATTGATGGAGTATTCAACCCAGGGAAGGAAACGGCTCCAGGATGCCGGTCTCTCGGCTGCCACACACCGAAGAGCTGACTCTACGCTCTGGTTCATCCTCTCCGTCTGCCCGTTTGTCTGGGGATGATAGCCAGAGGAGAGACTGACCGTTGCCCCCAACCCTTTGCAAAAAGCCCGCCATACCTGGGAGGTGAACTGGGGCCCCCGGTCAGAGACGATGTCCTGGGGAAAGCCATGAAGGCGGAACACGTGGTGCGTCAGGAGGTCCGCCGTCTCGGCCGCTGAGGGAAGCTTGGAGAGGGCCACGAGGTGGACCCCCTTGCTGAATCGATCCACCACGGTCAGAAGGCAGGTGTTCCCCTGGGAGGAGGGTAGACCAGTGACGAAGTCGAGCGCCACATGTGACCATGGACGGCTCGGAATGGGAAGTGGCTGCAAGAGCCCGGAGGGTGCCTGGTGAGAGGCCTTGCTGCGGGCACAGACCGCGCAGGCCAATACGAACTCCTTGACGTCGTTCCGCATGGTGGGCCACCAGAAACGACGAGCCAGGAAGGAGAACGTGCGATGGACGCCTGGGTGGCAGGCGAACCGGCTGGTATGGCCCCACAGCAGTACCTGGGACCGGACAGAGTCGGGGATGAAGAGACGATTCCTAGGGACGTTGCTTGGAGCACGATGGAAGCGCAGGGCACGCCTCACCACACCCTCGATGCCCAAGGTGATGGCTCCAACCACTCGGGCCTCCGGGAGGATGGGAGAAGGGTCCTCAGAGGGTGGAGCCCCCTTGGAGTGCATCCGGGACAGGGAGTCGGCCTTCGTGTTGCGGGAACCGGGGCGGAAGGTCAGCGAGAAGTCGAACCGACTGAGGAAACTGGCACATCTCGCCTGCCGACCGTTGAGGCGCCTGGAAGCGCGGATGAACGTCAGGTTCTTGTGGTCCGTCCAGATGGTAAAAGGCTCCTCGGCACCCTCTAGCCAATGACGCCACTCTTCCAGCGCAGCCACGACCGCCAGCAGCTCCCGATTGCCGGTGTCGTAGTTCCTCTCGGCGGGGAGGAAGCGACGCGAGTAGAAGGCGCAAGGATGCACCTTCTGGTCTGAAAGAGAACGTTGGGATAGGACAGCGCCCAGGCCAGAATCCGAGGCGTCCACCTCCACGATGAACTGTCTCTTGGGGTCAGGGTGGAGCAGGATAGGGGCGGAAGTGAACCTTCTCTTGAGGGAGCGGAACGCAGCGCATGCCGCTGGGGACCAGTCGAACGGCAGAGCGGGGGAGGTCAGCTTGGTAAGTGGCTCCGCCACTTGACTGTAGTTCCGGATGAACCTTCGGTAGAAGTTGGCGAACCCGAGGAAACTCTGTAACTCCTTCCGAGTGGTGGGTTCTGGCCAATCCTCCACAGCCTGGATCTTGCGAGGATCCGCTCGGGTCAAGCCCTTCTCAACGATGAAGCCCAGGTAGTCGACGGAGTTGGAGTGAAAACGGCACTTATCCGCCTTGACGAAGAGCCGATTGTGGAGGAGGCGCTCCAGCACACGGCGGACATGCAGGATGTGTTCCTCGAGGGTCCTGGAAAAGATGAGAATGTCGTCCAGGTACACCACCACGAACACCTCCAGCATGTCACGGAGGACGTCGTTCATGAGTGCCTGGAATACCGCCGGGGCGTTGGTGAGGCCGAACGGCATTACAAGGTACTCGTAGTGGCCCCTGGGGGTCTTGAAGGCGGTCTTCCATTCATCGCCCTCACGGATACGGACAAGATGGTAGGCACTTCGGAGGTCCAGCTTGGTGAAGAACGAGGCCTGGGTCAGTGGCTCGAAGGTGGAGCTCATGAGAGGTAGGGGGTATTTGTTCTTGATGGTGATCTCGTTGAGCTGACGATAGTCGATGCAGGGTCGCAGGTCCCCATCCTTCTTACCAACAAAGAAGAACCCGGCCGCCACCGGGGAGGAGGAAGGCCGAATGAGTCCTGCTTCCAATGACTCAGAGATGTAGAGATCCATCGCCTTCTTCTCCGGGACAGTCAGACTGTAGAGGCGGCTGCCGGGAAGGGGAGCCCCTTGGCGGAGGTCGATGGCGCAGTCATAGGGGCGGTGAGGTGGAAGGGCCTGAGCCCTGGTCTTACTGAATACCTCCATGAGGTCGTGGTACTCGGGAGGAATGGACGAGGGGTCCGGGGGCAACTCACCAGCCGGCCTCCGGGGCGGGGGACAGGACGCCGCCTGCAGACAGCGGGCGTGACAGGAGGAGCTCCAGCCCCTGATGGTACCGGAGGACCAGGCGATGTGGGGCTCGTGCAGCGTGAGCCAGGGCCTACCCAGGACCACCGGGACAAGGGGGGATTGGGTAATGAGGAACTGGATTCTCTCGACGTGGTTCCCAGCGATGGTCAGCACGACTGGACCGGTGCGTTGAGAGATGTCGGCCAGGCGGTGTTGGTCCAACGAAAAGATCTCCAAGGGCCTCACAAGGTCCTCAAGAGGTATGTTGGCTCGGGTGGCAAACTCGAAGTCGAGGAAGTTCTCGTCTGCCCCAGAGTCGATGAGGGCCTCCACCGTGGCACGTTGGTCCCCCCAGGCCAGGGTGACGCTCATCAGATGGTCAGGTGGTGCGCGGCGCTGGGAATGGGAAAAACGGCTCACCAGGATCTCCCGGGGTCTCGGTGAGCCTGATCTTTTGGCCGGGTAGGGCAGTCGGCGATACGGTGTCCCGCACCTCCGCAGTAGAGGCAGAGACCGGACCTGAGCCTTGCCTCACGCTCCGCCTGGCTCAGATGAGAGCGTCCCAGCTGCATGGGTTCCTCTTCGCGAACCGGACGGGGAAGCCTGTTACCACCAGTAGTGTTGGGGACGGGGCGTCCAGGAGTCCGGGGTGCTTCAGGAGGTAACAGTCGGGTCCTCTCGCGCCTTCTCTCCAGGAGGCGTCCGTCAATACGGATGACAAGGCTAAACAGCTCCTCGAGGGAGTCGGGCAACTCCCGGGTAGCGAGCTGGTCCCGGACTGCGTCACTGAGCCCCCTCAAGAAGGTTAGGCGAAGAGCAGGTTCGTTCCATCCACTCTCCACCGCCGCCAGTCGAAACTCCATGACATAGTCCGTCACCCTGCCGCTCCCCTGTCGGAAGGTCCCCAACCGGGCTCCAGGGTCCAGACCTCGGGCTGGATGGTGGAACACTCTGCGGAGCTCCGCCACGAAGTCTGGGTAGGAAAACAAAAAATCTGCTTCCATTGCCCAGGAGGAAGTGACCCACTGGGCAGCATGGCCTGAAAGTAGGTTTGTTATATAAGCCACTTGGGACCCATGAGCAGAAAAACGGCTTGGTTGATGACGGAAAACCAACTCACATTGCATGATGAATGTGGCACACTCCTCGGGATTACCGTCAAACAGCCGTGGGACGGAGAGACGGGGTTCCCGAGATGCGAGATCTGCTGGGGCTGCGGGGAATGTTCCTGAAGGGTGTGAGAGATTAAAGGTATTAACGGTGTCGCCCAGCGAGTGAAGCTGAGCGAGAATCTTGGACTGTTGTCCCGCCATAGCGGCCATTGAACCCTGCATAGGCAGGACCTGATCCCTGAGGTTCTGCACCGCAGCCGCAGCCCGCTCTAATTGGAGACCATGATCCCTGGTCAACTCGACTTGAATTGCAAGTGCGGTTCTAACCCTCTCTGTGTCGGCTGGGGTCGTCATATTGGTTGGATCGTAATGTTATGGTTTGATACCGACCCCAAACGCACGACACAAGAGAGTAGGAATTCAGAGTTGCCAAATACGAGGGCTTGTTTATTTGATACTAAATATAAAGAGTACAGGAAAGGCAAGTCAACAAGACAGGTACATAGGACAAGGGGCAAAGTTCTGCTGCTCTGCAGCTTCTCCCGTGATGGTAGTCTTGGGGATAGCAGGTGTTGACGTCTGAACCGCTCTGCAGAATTCTCTCGGCAGAATCTCAGATGTGTTGCGAGACCGAGAGAGGGAGAGAGGGAACGAGTCAACACAGTGCAGTTTGAACGAGCAGGAGAACAGGGTGAACAATTCTTTGTGTAATTTAAACACAGTGAGCACAATTCCAAAACAGCCCAAGTGAATCTCTTCGTGTAATACACACAGTGAGCAAAACTCCAAACACAGTCCCAGTGAATATCTTCGTGTAATGTACACACCGTTAGCAAAAATCCAAACACAGTCCCAGTGAATATCTTCGTGTAATATACACACAGTTAGTGAAGTCCAAAAACAATCCAATAGTGAAATAATATCTTCGGTGTGAGCAACACACAGAGGGAGATGGAAGGTCCCAAAAATATTATCCCATAAGGGAACAAGCAAAAATAGAAAAGCTGGGTGAGTGACTGTCTGACAAAAGGTGGTAGTCTTCAGTGTAATAGTTACACACGAAAAACGGAATAGATCAAGACAGTTAATAAAAACTCACCCAGACGTAATGCGTAATGGTGCTGGAACAAACAGCGGAGCGAGGGCGCGCCACGGGAACAGGTGTCCAAGGGAAGGCTTCTTGGAAATTCCTGGAGATAGCACAAGGAGCAAAAGCAGCAGCAGCAGCAACACGGGGAAATGCAACCAGAGAAAAATCAAGACGATCCAACAAACTTAGAGTGGATAAACGGGGTATAAATAATAAGGGATCGATTGATTGAAAGGCAGTGACAGCTGGGGAATGTGATTGAAAAGCGTGCGGTCCTGAGAGAACCAATCAGCGACGTCTCTGATGACGTCACTGGGGAGAAGCGTGTGAATGAGGGAATTGAAATAATTAACAGAAAAACAAATGAAAACAGAGCGAGGGTGGTTAAAGGAACAGAACGAGTGAGAGAGCAAGGACAGAACCTCACACATGCACACACTCACTTTAAACATTCACCTTTAACATCAACTTAGACACTTTAAACACTTTTTAACACTACACCATATCATTATCTATTCATTACTAAAGATGTGCACTACATCTCTACCTCCTTTTTGCATTTTTGCATTGTGTTGCATTTTGTACTTTCAATTTGTATATTGTATATTTTGTATAGTGTTTGGTCTTTAAATAATTGTATCACAATATTAGGGGGCTCATACAGAACCAAGCATTTCACTGTAATGTACATGTACCTTATTATGTGACAAATAAAACAAAACTTGAACCTAATATGTCTGTCTGTCCACATGAGAATCTAGTCTTCTTGCCATGTAGAATCACAGCCGCTGGTTTCTCATTGAGCGATAGAGAGAGAGAGAGACGTGAACACGCTTCAAGCAGCAGTTATCTAGCCACGGTGGAGCCTCTTTGTCTGCAATTGGAGGCTGATGTTTTATCATCATCAAAACAGTCGCGCTGCCAGCCAGAGAATTGGACTCAGTTTAGGAGGAGGAGGTGTGAAATGCTTTACAGGGAGCTCCTAAATGTGTTGTTGCATCAAATCAAAGTGGAATGAGAGGGTGTTGACTCTAAACGCCTAATCTTTTCAAATACAACATAAGCGAGCATCCAGCAATAAGGATAATATGATTATTGTTCTGAAGGGCCAGATTAACACTGAGAATCTACGTTTATTATTTTGTATAACTTGTATATTGTTTATATATATAAGCTATATACCTTTAAGCTTCCGTTTGCATCATAGTATTATTCGCTCGCCTCATTGGGCACCGCCCTTAACATTGGAGGCGCCAGCAGACGCGCCCTTCAGACAAGTTCAAAGACGTGTCCGGGCAAGTTCAGACATGCCCATAGCAGGCGCATTGATTCCGGACAGGTAATTCGGCTGCGCTCTAGAAATCAGTCTGAGTATATATATTGTAGATGGCGCAAGCAGCAGTGTCGAGAACACAGCAGAGAAACGAGAACACAGTAACGAGTGTGCAGAACGAGTGAACATGTGAGCAGTGGAAGTAATGAGTCTGCAGTAGCAGAACAGGAGAAGCAGCCGAGCGAGATTGTAATACGTTCGGTACCGTTGTACACAGACCTACACGCGGTGTATCGTTACGGATAGCTAGTAGCTACTTAGATACGACCATAATATTGTAGAGCCATTATTGGCGCAGTATAGTGACTTGTGTAAGCGAAGTAACGTGGAGAAGCGTATAGTTAAGACCATCGGAGTTTGGATCGAACTACTCCCTGAAGACCGTCATCGGGCTAGCTTCCAGTACAAACAAAGCTAGCTAGCTACCATCTCTGCCATCGGGCTTTGGATTAAGAGCTATTAACCCTGCCATCGGGCACTTGGATTACAAGGACTGGATCCGTACGAGACCCCCTTTTCTTCATTGACCACAGGATTATCCGACTATTCTTCAATTCCTCCGGAGCTTACAACTCCACAGGGGAAATCATCGTCTCCAGCTACCCACCATGCTTTGCCCTGTATCGCCTTCTCTCACTCCCTGCAGAGCTCCGGTCGAGTATTCTTAACCTAGGAAATATTCATTCCCCCTGACTTTGATACTCTGACATTCTACTATTAAAAGAGCAACGTAATAATTCAGTTGTATAGTGATATGACTATTAAAATACTGTAAACTTGATATCCTTGTCCTCGTGCCGTCAATTGAGTGTCTGCCATATTTATCTAACTGTACTGTCTGGCAAGTAATAATATTTAGTAGTGGTTTAATCTAAACAATCTTTAATACAGTCCGGGTTGTGTAGCCCCTCAGCTAAAATTGGTCCTTCGAGCCGGAGGAGTAATAATAATCATATTAATAATAATATGGCCAGCGGCGGACACTCTCCAATCGGCTCTCCCCCACTAGAGTGCCCTAGGCGCCAGCGTCAGCCCCCTCCCCACTTGGAGAGCTACGCTGTAGATCTACCTCCTAGCTTATCTAAAAGGACGTTAAGCAAGGATAAAATTAGTAGTTTAAGTATGCCCAACCTTATCGACCTGTCAACCCCACCGGTAGAGACCCAAGCTAGTTTAAGTGAAACTGACTTAGCTCACGGGGGGGGGACAAGCGGGACATGACTTGACTATGCCCATAGACCACCGCACCCCCGAGATGGACCTCGGAGCGCAAGAAGATAAAGACCGCGCTCCCGAGATGGACCTCGGAGCGCAAGAAGATAAAGACCGTGCCTCCGAGATGGACCTCGGAGCGCAAGAAGGTAAAGAATGCGCCCCCGAGATGGACCTCGGAGCGCAAGAGGATAAAGAATGCGCCCCCGAGATGGACCTCGGAGCGCACCAGAGAAAAGAGCACCGCGCCCCCGAGATGGACCTCGGAGCGCGGGAGAAGACAAAGTACAGCGCCCCCGAGATGGACCTCGGGTCGCGTAAGGAGACCAGGTCCACTCCAGATCACCATCATCAGCGTCATCCCCAAGCGAAGCCGACCAGAGGCTAGCGCAAGTCCTGATCGCCACGCTGACCGCTTCAGCGGAAAGAGACCGCCTCCAGGGTGAGCGTGACCGCCTCCAGGCGCAACAAGAAAGTGAGCGTGAACATTCCAGAGTGGAAGAGAGACGCCTCCAGGCGCAACAAGAGGGTGAGCGCGCCCGTCTCCAGGCGCAATAAGAGAGTGAGCGCGAACATCTCAGACTGGAAGAGAGTCGCCTCCAGGCTGACGCCGCGATACACCTCAGACTGGAAGAGAGGCGCCTCCAGGCTCAAGAAACCATGGAGCGAGACCGCGCCAATGCGCAGCGAGACGCAGCCAATGCGCAGCGCGAGGCGCAGTGAGACGCAGCCAATGCGCAGCGCGAGGCGGAGCGAGACCGTCTACAAGCACAAATGATGGAGCAAGCGCTCCAGAGGGTGACACCCCACTCCTCCACCCGGAGCTCCCGGAGATCATCATGACACAGCTCGAGGGCACCTTCCCCTCCCCGACCAATCTACACGGGACCCAGCCTACGGGAAGAACCTGCTTACGTTGCAGAGCAGCTAACCGAGCGACTACAAAGCCTAGCGGAGGACGAGGGAGGACAGAAAGCCCACCCGCACGCACCCATCTCAGACCAGGAGGAACAGTGCAGCCCCGGTCTCAGTCCCGACACGCTGCGTTATGAACCCCCAACACGTCCCAGTGGGGAGTTCGAGCAACAGACAGCACAGAGGAATAGTGCCTGGGAACCCAGCCTCTGGTTCCCACCCAGCACGACCCCACGCACGGGAGCACAAACCAACGACCCCACGCACGGGGAGACTCGCCAAGGAGGCCTCTGCCTCTCCCCCCACGTGCGTCAGTGTCACAGCCATCCATGGCATCCTACATTGGGACACCCACATTCCCAGATTTCACAAGAGAAGACCGAGCGCAGTATACCGAGCTGCGAATGTGCCTAGAGACAATTATGTCCGGAGTACAGGACGAGTCATACAAGTATGCCATTCTCCTTAAGCACCTTAAGGTAACTAGAGCGCACAACATAGCGATGGCATACTCCAATTCACAGACTCCCTATTCTGATGCCCTGGTGGCCCTCGACGCACGTTACGGACGTACATGAGACTATGTCATTCAGGAGATACGTGAGATTGAACATCTTCCCCCGGCTAGAGACAACCGAGCCCTGGACGACCTATCCGTCAAAGTACAATCCCTGGTAGGGATGCTCGGGTCCCAACTAGAGAAGGGGATGTACGAGTTGTACGCCAACTCCAACGTGGAGCGCATATTGGAGAAGCTCCCCCCATTCCGCCAGGAACGTTTTCGGCGGCAAAGAAACTATCGTGACCCGAATGGCCCAGAACAGTCACTCCTGGACCTTGCTGACTTCCTAGCCAGGGAGGTTAGCAGCCTAAGAATAGACACCTTCGCATGGGGTGGCTCGAACATTAAAGAGGGACCGAGAAGGTTTAAAGACCAAAGCAGGCCCATCACCGTGATGCACCAGGCCGAGGCGGTGTCACGGCAGACGAGTCACAACCCCCACGCCAAGGAGAAATGGAAGATTGTCTGTCAATACTGCGACAGTGAACACTGGCTGTCACAGTGCGACGCATTCAAGAGACTGACCACAGCCGAAGTAAGTCAGTGGCTTAAAGATAACCGCCGCTGCTTCCGCTGCGCGCCCAGCCACATGGCAGCAGAATGCCGCCTTAAGAAGAAGTGTGGCAAGTGTGACGGCGCCCACCTCGAAGCACTGCACAAGTGCAACAAGCGCCCACCAGAAGACCAAAGTAGACCCATCACAGTGATGTACCAGGCCGAGTCGGCGCCACAACAGAAGAGTCACGACCCCCCCGCCAAAGAGGAATGGAATGTTTACCCCCCTTTACAGAAGATCCATTGGCCCCCCCCCTGGTGTACTTACTGCCGCAGCGGACACTGGAAGTCACGGTGCGACGCATACAAGAAACTGACCCCCGCCGAAATGGATCAGTGGGGTAAGGCTAACACGCAGGACCACGCTTACTGCGATACACTGCGCAAGACCCACAAGCAAAGATTAGCTCTACAAAGCAACTCGGGAACAGAAGTGCTCCACATTGACCCCGCGAATAGTGGGAGCCCCAGAGTGCTCCTCAAAGTAGTGCGAGTACTCCTCAGCCACGGAAACAAGGTACTCGACACCTACGCCGTCCTTGACGACGGGTCGGAGAAGACACTCCTCCTCGCCTCCGCCGCGACCCAGTTGGACCTGCGGGGCCCAGAGGAGACGATGACCCTCCGTACCATTAGTCGAGACTCAAAGACAATAAAAGGTGAAAACGTCTCATTCACCATAGCAGCGATCGACCACCCTGAGAAGCGGTACAGCATCAACAAGGCGCTCATGAGCTACGACATAGGTTTGTCACGCTACGATTACCCCATCCCACAGCTGATGGAGAAGTACGACCACCTACGCCAACTGCCCATACTGCTCATCAGCGGAGCTACACCGACCCTACTCATTGGCTCCGACCACGCGGACCTCATTGTCCCAATCAAGGCGGCCCACATCGGACCCAAAGGATGCCCAGCCGCGGTTAAGACCCGGCTGGGGTGGACGCTCCAGGGCCCCCTCTACGGACCTGCCAGCCAACCAACGTCCACACGCTGCCTTTACACCAGGGTGAGCAACACAGACAACACTCTCTTACAGCCCCGTTGAGAGGCTATGGACACTAGACGCGCTGCCATTCAAGAACGAACGCAAAATGGTTCGGTCAAAGGAGGACAAGTATGCCATCGCTCTACTAGATCAGAAGACTACGAGAGTCGAGGTCGACGGAGTGTTCAGATACGCAACCCCACTCTTGAAGCGGGTGAAGATGCCGGTGAGAGAACCGTGGGCCCAGGAGCAGGGCTGGGAAGACCCCATACCCGAGTACCTAGCTACCCCATGGAGAGAGTGGGAGGGTGAACTTGTCTCACTCCGCGAGGTGGCCATCCCGCGGAGTCACTTCCCCCCTACCGTGCAACTGGAGAAGTGTCAGACAGACCTGCACGTCTTCAGCGACGCCCCAGAAGTGGCGTACGGACCAGTGGCCTACCTGAGGGCTCAAGAAGAGGGAGTTCTGAACTCCACGCCCCTCAGCTACGCTCCACGCGACGTAGCTGACATCGAACCCATCACCCCAAACCACCTCTTGATGGCTTGATGGGGCGGCCGGACCCGGCCCTTCCTCAGACGGTGTACAGACAGGACGAGATGAACGGACGGAGGATGTGGAGACACGGCCAAGTACTGGCCGACCAGTCTTGGGCCCGCTTCCTCCTACGCTACCTACCCTCCCTTCCAGCCCGTCAGAAGTGGGTTAAAGACAGGGACAACCTGACAGTGAATACCGTCGTGATGATAATAGACCAGTCACTACCCCGAGCTACGTGGCCGGCCGGCCGTGTGAGCAAAGTGATTACTGGTTCCGATGGGAAGGTAAGAGCGGCAGAAGTCATCGTCCAAGGGCGGACCTACACCAGACCAGTAGCCAAGTTGATAGAGCTGCCGGCGATCCCTGACTCCCCTGACGACGACGATGACCCACTGACTTTGTAGATTGTTTCCAACTCCCCATAGCACAGTATGGAGAAGTTGACTTGACCTTAATATTAATCTGTGCCCCATTTATTTACAAATTAGGTGCAGACTAATTAGGAGGCGGCTGTTCTGAAGGGCCAGATTAACACTGAGAATCTGCGTTTATTATTTTGTATAACTTGTATATTGTTTATATTAGGGCTGTCAGTTTATCGCGTTAATTAGATTAATTAATTACACAGCAAATTATCGCGTTATGAAAATTAACTCAAAATTAATTACAATTTTTTTTTTTTTTATAATTTTTTTTGTATCTCATTCATTCCATAAGAATGTAGAATACACATTTACAGACTTTTTTTTTAATATGGTCCATTTACATGTCCTTGTTATCTGATTCTAGGGACATCTATGCATCTCAGGGAATGTATTCCCAGTGTCAGAAATACTGTGGGCTAGATCCACAAAGAATGGATTGCACGGTGCAAGTTGCACCCTTACTTACAATTCATTATGAATTGAAAATGGGGGACCCTGATGTAAACAAGACGAAAGTCTTTCTCTGGTCTGCATCCCCTTAACAATTGTGTGTATTGAGCCGTACTGTATCTGTTAATAACATTTTCATTCAATCAATCAATCTGCGCGGTGATTGATTGAATGAACATTTTATTTTGAGTAAATTGTAATGAACCAAATAATAATGAATCAATAATTTTTTTTTTATCTTTGACTGTGAATAACACCATGCTCAAATTGACCAGACCTGAAAAATCTAAGCAAATTAATAGATGGAAGATGATTAAACAGAAGGTTTTGTAGATACAGTACTGAATTCTGCCATCCGGACACATGCAATTTGAAATGTGATTATAGAATATAGAATATCAGGCATAAAATGGTTATGCGATTAAAATGCGATTAGATTAATTAATTACAAATCCTGTAATTAATTAGAATAATTTTTTTAATCGCCTGACAGCACTAGTTTATATATATAAGCTATATACCTTTAAGCTTCCGTTTGCATCATAGTATTATTCGCTCGCCTCATTGGGCACCGCCCTTGACATTGGAGGCGCTAGCAGACGCGCCCTTCAGACAAGTTCAAAGACGTGTCCGGGCAAGTTCAGACATGCCCATAGCAGGCGCATTGATTCCGGACAGGTAATTCGGCTGCGCTCTAGAAATCAGTCTGAGTATATATATTGTAGATGGCGCAAGCAGCAGTGTCGATAACACAGCAGAGAAACGAGAACACAGTAACGAGTGTGCAGAATGAGTGAACATGTGAGCAGTGGAAGTAATGAGTCGGCAGTAGCAGAACAGGAGAAGTAGCCGAGCCAGATTGTAATACGTTCGGTACCGTTGTACACAGACCTACCCGCGGTGTATCGTTACGGATAGCTAGTAGCTACTTAGATACGACCATAATATTGTAGAGCCATTATTGGCGCAGTATAGTGACTTGTGTAAGCGAAGTAACGTGGAGAAGCATATAGTTAAGACCATCAGAGTTTGGATCTAACTACTCCCTGAAGACCGTCATCGGGCTAGCTTCCAGTACAAACGAAGCTAGCTAGCTACCATCTCTGCCATCGGGCTTTGGATTAAGAGCTATTAACCCTGCCATCGGGCACTTGGATTACAAGGACTGGATCCGTACGAGACCCCCTTTTCTTCAGTGACCACAGGATTATCCGACTATTCTTCAATTCCTCCGGAGCTTACAACTCCACAGGGGAAATCATCGTCTCCAGCTACCCACCATGCTTTGCCCTGTATCGCCTTCTCTCACTCCCTGCAGAGCTCCGGTCGAGTATTCTTAACCTAGGAAATATTCATTCCCCCTGACTTTGATACTCTGACATTCTACAATTAAAAGAGCAACGTAATAATTCAGTTGTATAGTGATATGACTATTAAAATACTGTAAACTTGATATCCTTGTCGTGCCGTCAATTGAGTGTCTGCCATATTTATCTAACTGTACTGTCTGGCAAGTAATAATATTTAGTAGTGGTTTAATCTAAACAATCTTTAATACAGTCCGGGTTGTGTAGCCCCTCAGCTACAATTATGTTGTACGACTTGGAGTATTTCCATTCCGTGGTACTTGTAACTTTGTTAACCAAAAGTACAGGTACATTTGGGGGTGACAGTAGCTCAGGAGGTAGGGCGGTCGTCTGGTAATCGGAAGGTTCCCGCAGCGTGTCGAAGTGTCTTTGAGCAAGACACTTAACCCCTAATTAATCCCGATGAGCAGGTTGTCATGGTCGCCTCCGCTGTCGGTGTGTGAATGTGTGAGTGAACGGGTGAATGGAGGTACAAAAATTGTAAAGCGCTTTGGATAAAAGTTGCTATATAAATGCACCATTTTACCATTTATGTTCAGCGTAATCTTTTCTTTGATGGGTTGAATTTCATGATAATCATAATATGTACCAGTAAACATACAGCATTATGACTATCAGGATAATACTATACATCTGGACAGTACAATAAAGATGTACAACTTATTTCCTTGTTGCCCTTTTTTTGTTTGATCCACTTTTTCTCCTCCTATTTTTCGGAATTTTCCTCCCATCCCAATTTAGTCGTTATGCCAATTCCCCCCTCCCCTTCCTTGTCGTTGTGCACATGTGCCCCCCACTGGTCGGTCGAGGGAGCCCTGAAGTCTATCACATGCGTCCTCCGATACATAGGAGACAGCCAGCAGCCTCTTTTCACCTGGCAGCGAGGACTCTCATTGGTGAAGTGTAACGCGTGGGAGGTCACACTACCTTCACCATTTCCCTCCCTCGCTGTGCAGGCGCCCTGACCGACCTGTATGAGTCGCTGTTTACAACGACCAGATTACCACCCACCGGCTTCCCTCCCGCTGACACTGCCAATTGTGTCAGTATGACGACCGGCCAAGCCGGAGGCACCGCTGACAGCCAGATTCGATACCAGTCAACCAGTGTCTCTGCGGTGGTAGACAGACGCTTAGTCCGCTGTGCTACCCGGCCGCCTCCCTTTTTGCCCTTGCATTCTTAAAAAAACTACGATACTGTATCATTATTATTATTATAAAATCTCAGTCAATGTCAAATACTATTTGTGTAAATTCAACAAAGACAATCATCGTGTTATTTCCCCTACAATCCCCCTGTGAAATATATAGTTTGCCAGTTATGATCAACAGTTAATTTGATTTGATTAATTTTATATCAACAGTGTGATCCGAGTCACAGACAGTGGAGAATAGCATACAACAAACACTTCATCTTGAATGCATTCAAACTCAGCATCAACTAGCGTCTAAAGAGCTATTATTGTCAATTCCTTCTTGAGAGCTTATGAAGTGCTCGACATAATAACACAGCTAACTGTTTGTTAGCCCTAGATCAGGCTGACTGGCTACTGTCCTTCGACGGTAACTCAATGAGACAAGACAATTACATGTCTAGACAAGGTGACCATGATATCCTGTTCCTTTGGCCAGTGAGTGAGTGACAACTGAAAAGTGCTTATGAAACTCAAATAAATGGTAAATGGCTGCATTTACAGCTTTTTATCCAAAGCACTTAACAATTTGTTCCTCACATTTTACCCATTCACTCACTCACACATTCACACACCGACAGTGGAGGCAACCATGCAAGGTGCCAACCTGCTCATCGGGAGCAGTTAGGGGTTAAGTGTCTTGCTCAAGGACCCTTCGACACACTACCCGGGAGGAGCGGGAATCGAACCGGGAACCTCAGATTACCAGTCGACTGCTCTACCTCCCGAACCACTGTCGCCCCTATATCAAAGATATACAGATATTATTAGTTATGTACAGGGCAAAAAGCAGAGTATTGCCAGAACGCATGCAGAAGTTGTTTGATATTTTAAGCATCATGTAGGACGACTGTCCTGAGATGTGTGTATTTTCGGTATGTGGCGTAAAACTGTGGAATTCTCTACAGAATGATTGAAAGAGTTGTACAAATATCTTTCAGTTCAAGAACATGTATAACGTCACGGTGACCAAATACGTCCACATTTTTATAGGATTCTATCACATTTTCATAACAACAGCGAATATAACTTACCCTGCGCCGTTTTCATTGAGGTTTCTTACAAATTAACGATGTTTTATTTGTCCTTTATATGCGGATAACATTCAAATCTTAAATTGTACCATTATGTTCCCGTTTAGACAACAAACATAATGCTAATGATGCACTTTTGTTAAGATAATTGGGTGACCATTCTCGATCACTGTACTCAGGTCCCATTAATAGTTTAACGCTGTTCAGATTGTGTCAAAGAATAGATGCGTCCCAGTGACCTGTGACCTGTGCTAAAGGTCTTGGGAATTGTATTTGTTAAAGTTAGAGGTTATATATGATTGCAAGTAACTGAGTAACTGTCTAACTATGTATAACTGTTTCCACTGGAGGGCGCTATAGGCGGAGCTGTTTTTTTATTTGATTTGATTTGATATTTTTTATTTTCGTGTCTTACATACAGATGTATGCCCAGCCAATATAGGCTTACAAGACACATAACAATAAGTATATAATAATATACTTTACCAATTACTTAACAAATGACATAGACCAAGATGGCCATAAAAAAAAGAAAAATACAAGAAAATACAATAAAACGTAATATAACACAAGCTGTACTCAATGTAAATAAACAGAAAAACAAGGCGAATTCAAATACAATTATATAGGATACAGTGTGTTTTGTCTCAGGTGCCATGCCTTCTCCAAAAATCCTGCAAAACCGAAGATGTCCTCCACAAAAAAACAACTCAACATACAGCTCTCAGACTGCCAAAACAAATCTGGGTTTACAATTTGAATTTTTTCAAATAAAGCCCTCCTCAAAGTGGTGTACAAAGGGCAATAAAAAACAAAATGATATTCATCCTCCACCACTCCCAGATCACACAGAACACACAACCGCTCCTCCTCAGGTTTACCCTGGAATCTACCCACTTCCACAGCCAATGGCAGGGTGCCAGACCTCAACTGTTAATGCTGCCGCCAGGTAGAGGGTATATAAGGAGATGCCGACTCCCCCTCTGTCTCTACAGTCTCTTCCACCTTCGCTCTCATAAGAGAAGGATGTCTCATGTACTGCTGTGGACCAATGTGAAATAAACCATGCCGTTTAATGGCTAAAGATAGAAACCATGCCTCATGAACATATTATTGTCGCCCCATAGCAGACTCTGTCAACAGTATTAATTTTGTAGTTTTGACATTTTCACCTTTTAAGGGGAGACACTACAGGTGAATAGGGTAAAAAAATTAACTAATAGATATCACAATGAAACTTCCCCAGTTGATTACTTATATTAAGACAAGACTTTTTTGTATTACAAGTTTTCTGAAATTGTATGTTTAAATATGCAAATGAGGCATGATCTACTTAAATATGCACTAATTTGCATATAATTCCAGGACAGAAATCTGAACATTGGATAAAGCCATTTTCAAAATTATAGTTTCATTTTGTTGACATATTAGAGCCAAAGGTTATTACAGAGGGGATTTTGGATATCTCTTTTTATCACTCCATAAATCAGAAAATACTCCATTCAGTCCATTTTTATGGTAAAATTCCATATTTCGCCATGTTTTTAGGAATAAAATGTGATATAAATCAGGGTATGAATGCGATATCAACAAACCCTTCTGTAAATACCTTCAGAACATAGATATGAATAGAACTGGAAGTTTTGGTGTATGTGAGCGCTACTGAAGTGGAGATTTCTGGCTCAGAGTATGAGGAAAAACTCGTAA
This sequence comes from Notolepis coatsorum, assembly GCF_963971535.1. Classification (NCBI taxonomy): domain Eukaryota; kingdom Metazoa; phylum Chordata; class Actinopteri; order Aulopiformes; family Paralepididae; genus Notolepis; species Notolepis coatsorum. The sequence continues at coordinate 195,438,138 of NC_140168.1, forward strand.
AACTCATTTTTGGGAAAACGCCTTCAAAGTTCGGTATTGTAAAATGCCATACTTTTTTTTTAAACAGATATTTACAAACACAATACCTAATCAAACCATTAGTAATAGACAACCTAAACACATGCCTGATAACTGAATAATAATAATAATGATGTTATTGAACTGAACAGAACTACACACAGGCTACAAACAGTGTAGTACAGTGTAGTAGCCCCTAATAGGCAGAACATATTTGAATAGATATCACTATGAAACTTTCCCAGTTTGTTATGTACATATAAACTAAGAAAAAATATATTGCAAGTTTTCTGAAATTTATGTTTATATATGCAAATGAGGCACTTCCCCATTTAATATGTGCACATTTATGGATGCAATAAGGCAAAATGAAGTAAAATAAACAACTAAATGTGTGTTATTGACGTTTTATTGTCACTAGTTTCATAGAAGACATGTTTAGGAAGCAAAATATAACAAAATCTCAAAATCAACAAAAAAAGTATATTTGACTATTCACCTGCAGTGTCTCGCCTTAATTAATTTTAAACCAATGCTGCCATCTACTGACAACAGAAAGTGTTGTGTAAGTTATAGTATAACGTCAACTTGAGACCCGCACTTCCGTAAACACTGTCGCCCAAAACACATTCTAGAGATTCCCACTTTTTACTGGTACATAGGTTCATATCTAATAGTCTTTAGATGACTAAATATAGATGAATACTCATGAAATTTGATATATATATTCTAAAATTAGTATAATTTCACTTCATCTACCTGTCGACATGAAATTCCCAAACGCTGATGGTAAAAAAAGCCTGGATGTTGCGCAAAATGGGGCGTGACCGAATTTGGTCCCAGAGATTGGTCTACGTTCCGTTAAATAAAGAACAATTAGACTTTTTGAAGTGAGGGGTAACCATGACTATTTTGTTTATTTTCTCATGTTATTGTAAGTAGGGATGCTCGATATTGGCTTTTTTACCGATACCGATATACCGATATTGTCCAACTCTTAACTTCCGATACCGATATCAACCAATATCAACCGATACCTATATATGCAGGGTTTCCCCCCCGCCAAAAAACGGAATAATTTCACGTAATTAACATTACATATCTCTTGTTGTGGAATTAACACAACATTATGCATACTTTTGACAATAAATAAAATCAGAATTTGTTCTTACTTGCTTGCCTGGTTAAATAAAGGTTATAGAGTTATCGCTTGTTTACATCATTATCGAATAAAAGAAAAAAATATTCTGGAGGCACGGAAGAGGAGGGGAACGCTGAAATACGAAGGGAAACCAGTCAACATTTTTGAAGACTACTGTCCTGAAGTCGTGGACCAGCGTTCCCGCTACAGAGATGTCATGGGCCCCCTCTACAAGCTAGGTCTCAAACCGTCTCTTCAGTACCCTGCAAGGCTTTTCATCATGACCAAAGACGGCGCAAGAAAACCGATTCCTTCGCCTGAGGACGCCGTTGCCTTCTTGAAGACCCAGGATGAAGAGGCCACGACACCGTCCTCACCATTCCGTGGTACGCGATAGTAGCCTGTTTTTGAGTCGTTAGCACTGGTTAACTGTGTGACGTTGGGTATCGCCTAGATGCGTTATTTAAATGTTTCTCGACATCTGACATAAGGGGGGGTCGGTCGGTTCTGTTTTGTATAACTATTGCATAATGCTGTTCTACATAGAATAGAATAGAATAGACTTTTAATTGTCATTGCACAGTATACAACAAAATTTCAGGGGAGCTCCCACAGACCGTAGTACATATATACATACATGAACACATAACACGTATAACACTGTACATAACAGAATATTTTAAATAATAAAGTGCATAATGGGTGGTAATCAGAGATTATCAAGTGCAGTGGTAAGTGCATGGTGCACGTGAGGGGACAGTCAATGAGTATTTAACAGTCTAACTGCTTGGGGGAAAAAGCTGTTCTTAAATCTTGTACTCTTGGCAGTGGCGGTTGGAATGCCCCACGGGCCCTAAGGCGAGATTGACAGCTCTTGACAGCTCGGGCCAGCTCGGGCCCCCCCCCCCCCCCCCCCACACACCACACACACACACACACGCACACACCACCTGACCCGGCACCGGGACATCCCTCCCTCCTCCGACGTGTGCGCAACATGCACGTTAATAAGAACGCTTCAATTCTCCACTTGCACAATCTGAAAGTAGCCACTTCCCGCTGACTTCCGGTTGCCAATGGCACTTCCTGTCCCATCCAAATACATTGGTTTTAGCTACTTTTCTCCCCTTATTTAAACAACTTTGTCGTCACAGAGAGGCAATGAAACGTTTGTATTATTATAGTATAGAATGTATTTAATAAGCAAACGTTTGTCAGCAGGGTTTTTGGGCTGTATTTCATGTAAAAACGTTTACTGTTAGTTTCCTTGCTCAGCCAGCATTAGCTAACAGAAGCTAGTGGTTAAACAGGCCAGATTAGCTTTGAGCTAACTATCTTTCCCGACCCATGTATTCATTCCATTCTAAACATAACGTTAGTTTACAAAACATGCCCCGTCTATATAACGTTGAGGAACAAATTATATAGACAGGTAATGTTTTGAACAACTAACGTTACGTTTAGAATGGAATGCATCGGCAAAGATCTGTTAGCTCAAAGCTATTCCGGCCAGTTTATCAACTTCCTGTCATTTAGAAATATGATTTTATAGTGAAAATCATTACCAAAACGTCCGGAAAAACCTAACGGGAGCATTATAGACTGTCATACAAATGTACACATGCTATAAGGTGGCAAGAAATGCACTATAAACAATACTTTATGCATCGGCAAAGATCCGTTAGCTCAAAGCTATTCCGGCCAGTTTATCAACTTCCTGTCATTTAGAAATATGATTTTATAGTGAAAATCATTACCAAAACGTCCGGAAAAACCTAACGGGAGCATTATAGACTGTCATACAAATGTACAAATGCTATAAGGTGGCAAGAAATGCACTATAAACAATACTTTATGCATCGGCAAAGATCCGTTAGCTCAAAGCTATTCCGGCCAGTTTATCAACTTCCTGTCATTTAGAAATATGATTTTATAGTGAAAATCATTACCAAAACGTCCGGAAAAACCTAACGGGAGCATTATAGACTGTCATACAAATGTACAAATGCTATAAGGTGGCAAGAAATGCACTATAAACAATACTTTATGCATCGGCAAAGATCCGTTAGCTCAAAGCTATTCCGGCCAGTTTATCAACTTCCTGTCATTTAGAAATATGATTTTATAGTGAAGATCATTACCAAAACGTCCGGAAAAACCTAACGGGAGCATTATAGACTGTCATACAAATGTACAAATGCTATAAGGTGGCAAGAAATGCACTATAAACAATACTTTATGCATCGGCAAAGATCCGTTAGCTCAAAGCTATTCCGGCCAGTTTATCAACTTCCTGTCATTTAGAAATATGATTTTATAGTGAAAATCATTACCAAAACGTCTGGAAAAACCTAACGGGAGCATTATACTGCCCTGTCAAGGCAGACCGCAGTAACTTCAAAAAAGTGAAACTGAGAAAAATGGCTTTAAAGTTTTTTGACTTGCCATCCAAAATGTGTTATAGGTAGATAGATGATAGTACCCAGATTTAACATGTATTAATGAAGTAATCTTTAGGCATACAAAAATATGACATAATTATTTTAATTAACCCCCAAAAAGCAGATACTGCACTCTGCTGCACAGTTCCCTTAAATAATTATACAGGTAATGTACAGGCAAAGTGCAGTAACTTCAAATACAATGTTGTTTTCCCTCCAGCTTTCATAACTTAACCTAGCCATTTTATTTGGATCATCATCATTCCAATATATTCAGGTGTTAAATTTCATTTTCAAAATGGCTAGGTTAAGTTATGAAAGCTGGAGGGAAAACAACATTGTATTTGAAGTTACTGCACTTTGCCTGTACATTACCTGTATAAGTATTTAAGGGAACTGTGCAGCAGAGTGCAGGATCTGCTTTTTGGGGGTTAATTAAAATAATTATGTCATATTTTTGTATGCCTAAAGATTACTTCATTAATACATGTTATATCTGGGTACTATCATCTATCTACCTATAACACATTTTGGATGGCAAGTCAAAACACTTTAAAGCCATTTTTCACTGTTTGGAAGTTACTGCAGTCTGCCTGGTTTTTGAGTGTGATTTTGTAGTTACTGCAGTTTTTAAAACCCCATATCTCCAAAACTGAGCGACATTAACATCTGAAACTTGGTCACAAGATAAAACATTTATTGACAAGTTCAATTTCACTCATAACTCAATTCTGACTTTTTTTGAGTTACTGCGGTCTGCCTTGACAGGGCAGTATAGACTGTCATACAAATGTACAAATGCTATAAGGTGGCAAGAAATGCACTATAAACAATACTTTATGCATCGGCAAAGATCCGTTAGCTCAAAGCTATTCCGGCCAGTTTATCAACCTCCTGTCATTTAGAAATATGATTTTATAGTGAAAATCATTACCAAAACGTCCGGAAAAACCTAACGGGAGCATTATAGACTGTCATACAAATGTACAAATGCTATAAGGTGGCAAGAAATGCACTATAAACAATACTTTATGCATCGGCAAAGATCCGTTAGCTCAAAGCTATTCCGGCCAGTTTATCAACTTCCTGTCATTTAGAAATATGATTTTATAGTGAAGATCATTACCAAAACGTCCGGAAAAACCTAACGGGAGCATTATAGACTGTCATACAAATGTACAAATGCTATAAGGTGGCAAGAAATGCACTATAAACAATACTTTATGCATCGGCAAAGATCCGTTAGCTCAAAGCTATTAAGGCTAATGCTGGCTAACAGAGGTTAGCGCAAGAAACGACGCCGCAAAGTATTGTTTACCTTATAGCATTTGTACATTTGTATGACAGTCTATAATGCTCCCGTTAGGTTTTTCCGGACGTTTTGGTAATGATTTTCACTATAAAATCATATTTCTAAATGACAGGAAGTTGATAAACTGGCCGGAATAGCTTTGAGCTAACGGATCTTTGCCGATGCATTCCATTCTAAACGTAACGTTAGTTGTTCAAAACATTACCCGTCTATATAATTTGTTCCTCAACGTTATATAGACGGGTCATGTCTTGTAAACTAACGTTATGTTTAGAATGGAATGAATACATGGGTCGGGAAAGATAGTTAGCTCAAAGCTAATCCGGCCTGTTTAACCACTAGCGTCTGTTAGCTAATGCTGGCTGAGCAAGGAAACTAACAGTAAACGTTTTTACATGAAATACAGCCCAAAAACCCTGCTGACAAACGTTTGCTTATTAAATACATTCTATACTATAATAATACAAACGTTTCATTGCCTCTCTGTGACGACAAAGTTGTTTAAATAAGGGGAGAAAAGTAGCTAAAACCAATGTATTTGGATGGGACAGGAAGTGCCATTGGCAACCGGAAGTCAGCCGGAAGTGGCTACTTTCAGATTGTGCAAGTGGAGAATAAGGAAAGTCACAGAGCATGGAGGGTCATAAAAAAATAAAGTAATCAAATCGCTTTTGTCTTCTCTCTTCTACTGTGAAGCCAAGCTTGGTCATGCAGGTCTCTCTCCCATCTCTCTCTCCTATGATCCCAATATCTCTCACACACAATTCTGGAAATTCCTGGAATAGTGGAATAAAACAGGAAAAAACGTTTCAGCACCACAGAGTGTTCTCTGCACTGCCGCGGCATAAGCAGGCCCCAGGCAGGCCCCAGGCTCGCCACAACAGTGGATTTAAAAGATAGCCACTTTTATAGATAATTCATTTGTATCGCAACAGAGTCACGGATCTAGTCGTGCCACGTAGCATTATGTAGACAAAATTCAAATAGAATAAACAAGTCTAAAACAAAGAATTTTAAACGAAGTTTAGCCTATTAAATCATTTTATAAGCGTTTGTTTATTTGCGGTCTGTGTGAGAACTGAGAAGCATCCATCTGCAGAACAGCCAGACCAGCTCTCTCTGTCCCCACGCTGGCCGTGAGGCCGCGGCGGTATATAAAGCAGAGTACAGATAATAAATACTATTATAGAGAAAAGGGCAGTTTACTCACCTATTTGAATGGCATACGACGAGCCTTGCGTTGTGCAAAATCCTCGACAATGTCTTTAATGTCCAACTCCCGGGCTCTGGTGTTTTCAATGGACAGGATTGCAAGCCCACTCAGTCTCTCCTGACCCATGGCGCTCCGCAGGTAGGTCTTAATAAGTTTTAACTTGGAGAAGGATCGCTCGGCTGTCGCCACAGTCACAGGTAACGTCAGGAATAACAGCATGGCAGTACACACCTCAGTGAACGAGGAAGTTACGGACTGATGATCCACAAACAGCATTTTTGCAAGTTGGAACACTGACGACTTCTTAGCGATCTCTTGTTTAAAACAGACCCTGAATGACAGGAGTTGAGTGGCAAAGTAATTTGCTAGGTCCCTGTTGTAGTGGTCAGATAGACGTTTTGCCTTCTCATATAGCTCATCGTCTCCTGCATGCTGGAGTGTCAGGCAGTGTCCATGCCGGGCATGTTGTCGGTGATCAGGTGGTGTTGAAGGGCTTGTTGTTGTTGTTGGGGATGGGGGGTCAGGAAGAGGAGGAACGTCGGCACGAGGTTGTTTCCCTGTTACTTTTATAACAAATGCGTCTAATTTAGGTAGCTTTGCGTTCTTCTCGTCCCGTTCTTTTTTGTCTGTTCTTTTTTGACGGACACATTTATGTTTGTAAGGCTTAGGCGCCATGGTTGCGGAATATGGATCATTCACTTTCACTCACTGATGATTTCAGTCGCTGTAAGAGACAGACGTCTGCTGTTCGTTTTAATTTCCACACCAGGTAAATTGTCTCATGACGCAATGACGCATTGATTGCTGGGTAATGTTGTTGTCCTCCAGTAACAAGTCAGATTTTGCACTGGAGGCACAACAGGAGAGACAACAGGAGAGGAGAGGAGAGGAGAGGAGAGGAGAGGAGAGGAGAGGAGAGGAGAGGGGAGGGGAGGGGAGGGGAGGGGAGGGGAGGGGAGAGGAGAGGAGAGTAGAGGAGAGGAGAGGAGAGGGGAGGGGAGGGGAGGGGAGGGGAGGGGAGAGGAGAGGAGAGGAGAGGAGAGGAGAGGAGAGGAGAGGAGAGGAGAGGAGAGGAGAGGAGAGGGGAGGGGAGGGGAGGGGAGGGGAGGGGTGAGGAGAGGAGAGGAGAGGGGAGGGGAGGGGAGGGGAGGGGAGGGGAGAGGAGAGGAGAGGAGAGGAGAGGAGAGGAGAGGAGAGGAGAGGAGAGGAGAGGAGAGGAGAGGAGAGGAGAGGAGAGGAGAGGAGAGGGCTGGGCTGGGCTGGTGTTCTGCAGATGGTTGCTTCAGTTCTCACACAGACCACAAATAAACAAACGCTTATAAAATTATTTAATAGGCTAAACTTCGTTTAAAATTCTTTGTTTTAGACTTGTTTATTCTATTTGAATTTTGTCGACATAATGCTACGTGGCACGACTAGATCCATGACTCTGTTGCGATACAAATAAATTATCTATAAAAGTGGCTATCTTTTAAATCCATCCACTGCTGTGGCGAGCCTGGGGTGAGCCTTTATCGCTACCGGGGAAACATAGGGGGAACATAGGGGGCCCGGGGAACATAGAACCCTTTTGGAACATGGGAAACATAGGGGGCCCGGGGAACATAGGACCCGGGGCATGGCGCAATGCAGTCTGTCATCCAGTCCCACGAACGGCAACTCCATTCAGTCCCGGGCCGGGCCCGGGCCCCAGACCCCCCGCGGGCCCTAAGGCGGCTGCCTCGCCTATATCCCTGCGTCTGACTCTTGGCATGTATGGACCGGTATCTCCTTCCTGAGGGAAGGAGTTGGAAGAGGTGATGTGCTGGGTGCGACTGGTCCTTGATGATACATTTGGAGCGGTGGAGGCAGCGGGAGGTGAAGACGGAGGTGATGTTTGGTAGAGGAGTCCCGACGATCCTGCCTGCTGCCTTCACCACCCTCTGTAGAGCCTCTTGCTCTGCCTTTGTGCAGCTGGAGAACCACACAGACACACCATAAGTCAGCACACTCTCAACCGCACAATGGTAAAAGTTGACAAGAAGATTTCGTGGCAGGCCAGCCTGCTTCAGCTTCCTTAGATAGTATAGGCGTTGCTGGGCTTTCCCGATCACTGAGGCGGTGTTGGTGCTCCAAGACAGGGTCTCACTCACACTGAGACCCAGGAACTTGAACTCAGTGACCCTCTCCACTACCTCGTTGCTGCAAGGTTCTGTGACCTCTACTCTATGCGAATCATAGGAAACAATGGACTTCACAGCGGAGCATCGCCCTCCTCCGGCCTGGTGGACGTACGGCACACGCATGCAATACACATATAGGTAGTATAACCCTAACCCCCCCCCCTTCTCTTGCAATAGTTACAATTCTATTATTTTTTTATTTATTTTTTATTTATTTTTTTTCCTCTTCTTCTTGTTTAAACTTATCCATGTTCTTATAAGGTTTAATGTGAATTTACTCTACGTTTTGAGTAATCTTTATTTTTTTTTGGAGTGTGGCAAGCAGCCACTGAGAGAATAATCTATTTATGTTAGGTTTGAGGGAATTAGGCCCTATGGTAATATACATAGGGTTGTTGTGGTTGATATGCTTAGTCAGGGGATACCGGACAAGTATTTTGAAGGGGGGGAGGGGGGTGGGAATGGGGGATTGTGTGTTTTTTTGTTTTTCTTTTCAGTCGACTGTTTGTTTTTATGCTCACGCTCGGATCTCAACAGGACCTTAACAAATGGATATATATCTATTATGGTGTGCTACTCCAGACGAATTACACTCAGGCATACTGCAACCTGTTTAGACTATGGCTCATTTAAATATCTTGATTTGGAATACAGGGGGTCTTAATATTCATCATAAACGCACAAGCGTATTAACATGGATGAAAAGGTTGATGTGGCTCTTTCAAGTGAAACGCATCTTTTAATGGCTGACAATACAAAGCTGGCGGATAAAGTCTATCATAACATAAGCTCCTTTTCCTTTGGCACCAAGGCCCGTGGTGTAGCTATTACATTTACATTTACATTTAGTCATTTAGCTGACGCTTTTATCCAAAGCGACTTACAAGTTCTGTACGACAAGCCATCAGGAAGGGCACAACTCTATCAGCTGAGCAACAATGTTCATCAAAGTGTTGAGTGCTACAGTGTAGGTTAGTTTATTAGGACAAGTGCATGACAGTACGGTTAGTTAGGGTTAGATTTTTTTTTTTTTTTTTTTTTTTTTTTTTTTTTTTTTAATTCAGATAATGGTTGAAGAAGTGCGTCTTTAGTCGACGGCGAAAGATTGGACGTGATTCGGCTGTCCTAACTGGGGTGGGTAGTTCATTCCACCATTGTGGGGCAAGGACTGAGAATAGGCGACTTCTCTTTGATGACCCTCCCGGAGCTTGGATAGGAGTAGGTCTGAGGCGGCCAGAAGATGCAGAGCGTAGGGGTCTTGAGGGTGTGTAGTTAGAGACCATTGACCGGAGGTAGGCGGGAGCGGTTCCCTTTGCCGCACGGTATGCTAGGTCGAGGGCCTTGAAGCGGATTCGTGCAGCAATGGGGAGCCAGTGCAGGTCCCTAAGAAGTGGGGTGACATGGGCCGACTTCGGTAGGTTTGAGATCAGGCGGGCCGCTGCGTTCTGAATGAGTTGAAGAGGCTTAGTGGCAGTGGCCGGGAGGCCAGCGAGCAGTGCATTGCAGTAGTCGAGGCGGGAGATGACTGTTGATTGGACGAGGAGTTGGGTGGCTTCTTTTGTCAGGAAGGGGCGTATCCTTCTGACGTTGCTCAGGAGGAATCGGCAGGTTCTGGTCGTCGCTGCGATGTGAGCAGAGAAGTTCAACTGGTCGTCGAGGACAACACCAAGGTTCTTGGCGGTCGGGGACGCAGTCACAGCTGCATTCTCGACTGTGATTGAAAGGTCGGTTAGGGGGGAGGATTTGGCCGGCAGGTGGAGCAATTCTGTTTTGCTTAGGTTCAGTTTGAGGTGGTTGGACGTCATCCAGGCTGAGATGTCGGACAGACAGGCCGAGATCCGCACAGAGACGTGGATATCTGAGGGAGGGAAGGAGAGGAAGAGTTGAGTATCGTCGGCATAACAATGGTAGGAGAAGCCATGAGACGTGATAATGTTACCCAGTGATTTAGTGTAGAGGGAGAAGAGAAGGGGTCCTAAAACCGAGCCCTGGGGGACACCCGTCCGCAGGGGGCGGGTGGCCGACAGGGTCCCTCTCCATGACACTTGGTAGGAGCGGTCATTGAGGTATGATGACAGCCATGTCAGCGCAGAGCCAGCCACTCCCATTCCTGCGAGGGCCGCAAGGAGGATCTGGTGGTTGACTGTGTCGAAGGCTGCAGATAGATCTAGGAGAATCAGGACAGAGGAGAGGCCTTTCGCTTTTGCTAAGTGAAGTGCCTCTGTGACCGCAATGAGGGCTGTCTCTGTGGAGTGACCAGTCCTGAAGCCTGACTGATTAGGGTCTAGGAGGTCATTCTGTAAGAGATAAGTAGTAAGTTGGTTGGATACAGCACGTTCAAGTGTTTTAGAAAGGAAGGAGAGAAGAGAGACAGGACGGTAGTTGCCTATGACAGTAGGGTTCAGGGTTGGTTTTTTTATGAGCGGCGTGACTCTGGCTTGTTTTAGGGAGGTGGGGACCACCCCCGAGTTGAGTGAGGAGTTGATGGTTGCAGTTAGGAATGGGAGGATGTCTGGTGCTATGGTCTGGAGGAGTGGGGAGGGTAGCTGGTCCAGCTGGCAAGTAGTCGGACGGTTTGACGTTACCAGTGTCAGGGTCTCTGCTTCTGTAATGGGAGAGAAAGATGACAGAGTGAAGGATGAGGTTCTCGATTCAGCATTTGGAATGGGTGGGGGTTGGGAGAAGGAGCTGCGGATGTTCTCCACTTTTTCCTCAAAGAAGATCGCAAAGTCTTCGGCAGAGAAAGATGAGGGAGGGGGGGGTGGGGGGGGAGTGAGGAGGGAGGACATGGTAGCATGCAGTTTGCGAAGATTCTTGGCAGAGGCCTCGATCCTATGGTGGAAGAAAGAAGCTTTGGCATTAGTGATGGTTTTGGAGAATGTTAACAAGAGGTTGTGATATGTGTCGATGTCAGCAGTGAGGCGTGACTTTCTATACTTCCTTTCAGCTGCTCTCAGGACCTGTCTTTGTTCTCTCACTGGATCTGTCAGCCATGGACTGGGTGGGGAACGGCGGGCAGGTTTCTCAACGAGGGGACAGAGCTTGTCGAAGGAGGTTGCCAGGGCTGAAAGGAGGGTGGAGGTTGCCATCTCTGTGGAGAGAGCAGAGAAGGTGTCACTCAAAGGTAGAGCGGATAGTATGTCAGAGGAGAGGGTGGAGGGGGATAGGGAGGGCAGGTTGCGTCTGAGTGAGCTATAGTAGCTAAACGTAATTGAATGTTAAACTATTAGACATATGGTCTGATGCAGATGGTCGAGTTACAAGATAGATTACTTTAACAGGAAAATGTCTCTTGTTGCGGCTTACGCCCATAATGTTTATGACGCTAACTTCTATGCTATACTCACTGCAGCGATGCTGGATCTCCCTGAGTATTCATTTATAGTGGGTGCGGATTTTAATGCCATCTGGGATCCCTTGATTGATAAATCCAATCACACCACAACCAATGACCAGAGACAGGCCTCCACGGCCCTACAGGCCTGGTCCAAGGACACAGGGGTAATTGATTTGTGGCGGTCGCTCAATCCAACTGCGCGAGATTTTTCCCATTTCTCAGCAAGACACAAAACCTTTTCTAGAATAGATTATGTTTTTGCGGCCCCTAGACTATTTGATAGCTTTGACGTTGAATTGGGGCCCACTGCATTGTCAGACCACAAATATTTATTTCTAAAGGGTTCACTCAGTAGAATGACATCCCGGGCCCCTAGATGGTGCTTTAACTCGACACTGCTGAAGAACAAGGAATTCAACCTGCAATTTAAAGAAAAACTCGTTGAATTCCTGCAGTTTAATGCTGGATCGGTACAAGACCCCAGAATTTATGGAACTCGGTTAAGAGTTTTATCAGGAGTAACACTACTCTCTTTGCCTCTAACCTCCATAAGGAACGTCTATCTAAATTGGTAGAACTGGAAGGGCTTCACTCCACGTTGTTCTCCTCTTTGCAGCGCAACTACTCTGGTCGACTGGAGTTTCAAATTCAAATGTTGAAAAAGGAGATTAACTCCATTTTAAGACAACAATCTGAATTTCAAATGCACAGAACAAGACAACATTATTACTTTCATGGCTCAAAACCTAGTCACCTACTAGCTATGAAGATATGGGCCAGTGAACAATTTGCGGATATCCCTGCTATCAAGGACCAACAGGGGAAGGTTACCACCGACCCCAAAAAAATCAACAAGACTTTTCGTTCATTTTATTCCAACCTGTACGAATCAGAAGTGATCTTTGATCATAATAAGCTGGAGGAATTTCTTGATCAAATTAACTTACCACAACTCTCAGAGGATGGCGCTAAACGGTTAGATGCACCTATTACACTAGAGGAACTTAGGGAGGCGATTGCTGACTTGCAAAGTGGTAAAGCCCCTGGCTGGGACGGTATTCCGCCCGAACTGTACCTCTCATTCTGGGATGTACTTGGACCCCTATTACTTGATATGATTTTACACTCAATCAAAGAGGGAAACTTTTCCAGGGATGTCAATATGGCACTCATATCTGTCCTACTTAAGAAAGATAAGGACCCCACCGAATGCGGCAGCTATAGACCCTTAAGCCTCCTCGGAACCGATCGCAAGCTGTACACTAAGGTGCTAGCCAATCCGACTTCAAAAGCATATGACATCTCTAGTTCACCCTGATCAGACAGGCTTCATAAGAGGCCGCCTGATCACGGATAATATTAGACGGTTACTGCATATGGCTGTCATATCCTTAGACGCGATGAAGGCCTTTGACAGATTGTAGTGGTCTTATTTATGGGCAGTACTTAGAAGGATGGGGTTAGGTGAAGGTTTCATCCATATGATCAAAGTGCTATATACAGATCCATCGGCCATGATTTTAACAGGTAAACTCTCCTCGCCACTCTTCCCTGTATCACGCTCGTCCAGACAGGGTTGTCCTCTTAGTCCCGGACTATTTGCTCTATCCCTCGAACCTTTAGCTCAGTACATAAGACAATCCCAGACCATATCACCGGTCTCAATTAAGGGCACACAGCATCACATCAGCTTATATGCAGATGATGTACTCTTGTTCATGCAGAACCCCGCCACCTCCCTACCTCATCTTCTCAAAGTATTAGATGATTTTGGCAGTCTATCGGGTTTTAAGATCAACTGGCCAAAATCGGCCTTCCTTCCACTCAATGTGACTGCGAAGGCTACCATCCTCCCAGCAAATATACTGATGGTAGAACACTTTAAATGTCTTGGAGTTGAAATATTCCCCACTATAGGCCAGACGGTGAAGAATAATTACTCCGGCTTGCGAGACAGGATCACAGATGACTTCAGCAGGTGGTAAAAATAAAAAAAAACTCATTACAGGCCCGAGCGTCAATAGTTAAGATGAATGTTTTGCCCAGAATTAACTTCATCAGCTCCATGTTGCCGTTACCCCCCCCCCCCCCCCCTGCTGGTTACTGGCAAAAACTGCACTCTGCTGCATATAAATTCATTTGGAAAAACAAACGCCCACGATTAAAAAGATCCACTGCACAGAGAAATAAATCCGACGGGGTTTAGCCTTTCCAGACTTCAAATACTACTTTCAAGTGTTCTCTTTAAGACCACTGATCACCTGGTTTGATTCTCAAGCAGCGGTATCCTGGAGACCATTGGAGGAGAAGATAGTGGCCCCACATAGACTGCAGGATATAGTATACACCAACATATCAATTAAGCAATGCAACTTAAGATTTGGCCCTCTTATTACACATGTGATCCGGATTTGGCGTGACACACAGAAAACGTGTACTAATCACCATAAATGGCACATGCATTCTCCCCTATTTAATAACATTTTACTCCTTATTGGACAACAACCTATCAGACACCCTGGTTGGGAAAAGAAAGGCATACCCACATTGCGGGATATCATCGATGACTCTGGTCTCCGCTGTTTTCAAGATATATCCAACCAATTTGACCTCCCCAGATCCTCCTTTTTCTTCTATTTACAAACAAGAGCAGCTCTGAAGGCTCACGGCGTCCCATGGGATGCTCCACTTGAGCACCACAGGTTTCATAAATTATTTTATGACAAGGAGACGTCGAGAGGCTTCGTCTCTGACTTTTATCGCCACTTACTTACTTATATGTCCTTCTCCTAGACACGGTTTGGAGGAAGGATATCCCAGAGCTGGAGGTAGATTTTGATTGGGATGCAGTCTGAGCGAGTGTCCATGTATTGTATTTATTATTTTTATGTCTTTTAGTCTATTTTAATTCTGATTTAATTACCGGACTGTCATTATTGTTATTATTATTTCTGTTATTGCCCTGTGAGTTATTGTTGATTATTACTGTTACTGTATTGTTTGTCTTGTTTCATGTAAAAAAAGAGAAAATAAAACATTTGATCAAAGAAAAATTTAAAGAACTTGAAGCACATCAACAGCAGTGATGGGAATAACAGCGTTATAAATAACGGCGTTAGTTTTTTCAGTAACGAGTAATCTAACGGAATCCTCTTCCAATCTTAATAACGCTGTTACCGTTACTGCCAAAAAATGCGGCGCGTTACTATGATTGAATCTGTTTTTTTCATCAGACAGATCTCTGCGCCGAGAAGCAATACTTTATTTCCTTGGTTAGTGGACAGTGCGCGATTGGCTGAGGTTGAGTAAAATGGCATGGTAAGCCAATCAGAGGTAGAGGTGGGCGGGTGTTTGAAAGCATCCAGGGTCTGACACACAGCGACAGTTCAGTCAACGTGAGACCGCGGTCCGTGTTGATAGTTGGTTTGGCGAGCCCAAATAATCCAAAACTAATCCAACGAACAACACAAGCGAGTCAGTCAACGACAAACCGCGGGTCCATGAGTGTTTTTTGTTCACTCTTCTGTTAGTTGTGTTGCAGCGCAGGGCACTACACAGTAGTGGAGGCTACAGCCTTATCAACAGTGCTGCACTTCCTGGTTTAATAGCACAGTCTTCAGGTGCTCACTGCTCATATATATATATATATTAGAGCTGGGCCGTTAACGGCGTTAACGTGCTGCGTTACCGCTATACTAGTATCGCGCGATAATATAATTAACGCATTCATCTAAATTTTTATTTTTTTTTTTACCTTTATTTACCCAGGGTAGGTTCGCTGAGCACAGATGCTCTTTTTCAGGAACGCCCTGCTTCACATTCACAGTTCCATTCACACCTGGGAGCTGCCCAGTACAACCACAGTTGACACCATTGGCCACTGAGCAACTCCACTGGAGCAGTTGATTCAAGCCATGTCACATAGTTCAAGTTTGAAATGATTCTTTCTGTTTTGCTCCTGAGAGTGTGCTAGATACTGTACTGTACTGGTAATATTATTTATTTGTGTTAACTTCTGAATAAAACAACTCATTAAACACAAGTACATCTTATTGAACATTATTTTGATATTTCATTACCAATTATCATAGCAAAACAGCTTTTTCAAACAGTCTGTAATGCATTTTGGAAACGGGAGATGGGCTCATGGTGTAATGGGCCACCTGGCCTGAGAAACATAAGGAACACACATATTTTGAATGCCTTCGGCAGGTTTTTCTTTCTTTTTTTTTCGCCATTTTAATCTAGATTAATCTAGATTAAATCCAGGATTGCAGATAGATTAATCTAGATTAAAAAAATTAATCTATGCCCACCTCTAATATATATATATATATCTGTATGTCATGCATGTCTTAAATGTCATGATTAGATTAGTTTAGAATGATTAGATTAGATTTTTATATCTGTATGTTGTGTATGTCATGAATGTCATGAATTGAAAATGGGGGACCCTGATGTAAACAAGACGAAAGTCTTTCTCTGGTCTGCATCCCCTTAACAATTGTGTGTATTGAGCTGTAGCCTACTGTAATTCTGCAATCTGTTAATTTAAATGTTCAATCAATCAGTATATATTTGTTATTTATTTTTGGTATAGCATAATTTAATGTTGCCCAGTTGTGGCCTGTTGAGGGGCAATACATATAAAAGTTCCAAAACATCTATTGTGTTTGTATTTGTATGATCCTTATCATATCTACATACATGGCATTTGATTGGAGGCTAGTCTCACTTTGACCCACAGCAACATTAAAATAGTGTAGATTTGTGTATGTTGTTTATGTAAAAAAAATTACTTTTATAATTAGTAACTGAGTAAGTAATTTAGTTACTTTTTGGAAGAAGTAACTAGTAACTGTAACTAGTTACTTTTTAAAAGTAACTTGCACAACACTGATCAACAGTAGGTTAAGGATCTTTGGCTGAGAGGAGTGTTTCCATCGAGAGAGAGATAGAGAGAGAGAGAGAGAGAGAGAGAGAGAGAGAGAGAGAGAGAGAGAGAGAGAGAGAGAGAGAGAGAGAGAAGGGGACACTGAGCATAAGAGTAGAGAAGAGTGTTTATGTTTATTAGGATCCCCATTAGTCATCATCGACGTGTTGATTCTTCCTGGGTTTCTCACAGAAATGCACATACAAATATGAAACATTTAGTATAAATCAGTCATATATCAAGTCAAGTCAAGTCAAGAGATTTATTTGTCACGGCATACAAGTATACAATGAAATGCGGGTGGTCTTGCCCGCAACGATGTGCAAATAACATATAATAGAATCAACATTGTGCAATAAACAAGTAACATTGTGCAGTAAACAAGTAACATGTTAGGGCATATCGGTATATGTACCTAAGTTATTTACAGAGCATGGAGGACATACTAGGTCCTTTCCCAGATAGCAAAAGACATTAATTAAATGTTGGATTTTGGTCAGATTGGTTATTTTTGGTTGAGGTTGAAAAAGCTATGTTTATTCAATATCTAAATTACAGACACCATTTCAACATTTGAAAAACTGTTGTTGAATCGATTTAGTATAGATGCTTGTTTTTCAATGTTGAAATGTCCAACAATGAAATTACATGGTTACAACGTAGTGCTGATAATCCCCCCTCCCCTCCCCTCCCCCCTCCCCTTCGAGGGGGTAGGTCGTAAGCAACTCGTGAGGCCAGCTAGAAGATCTCACGGGACTTGAGGCATTAAAAGAAAAACTTGGCGCCATGGTGTCTTCATTCAGCGTGACTAGTCAAGTGCGCACAAGTCTTTGGTAAGTCCTTGACAATATAATGTATTATGCTATTCACATTAGGCATGTGCCGGTAACCGGTTTCACGGTTTGAAAATGTCAAAACCCCTGGCCTGGAAAGTAGCGTTAACTTATAACAGCGCAAGCTAACGTACGTCAGCTATACGTCTGCGAGTCTGCTAGCTTAGCCAGCTACACAGACCATGCGAGTCTGCTAGCTTAGCCAGCTAACGTCAGCTCAACCATGCGAGTCTGCTAGCTTAGCCATTACACAGACCATGCAAGTCTGCTAGCTTAGCCAGCTAACGTCAGCTCAACCATGCAAGTCTGCTAGCTTAGCCAGCTACACAGACCATGCGAGTCTGCTAGCTTTAGCCAGCTACACAGACCATGCGAGTCTGCTAGCTTAGCCAGCTAACGTCAGCTCAACAATGCGAGTCTGCTAGCTTAGCCAGCTACACAGACCATGCAAGTCTGCTAGCTTAGCCAGCTAACGTCAGCTCAACCATGCAAGTCTGCTAGCTTAGCCAGCTACACAGACCATGCGAGTCTGCTAGCTTAGCCAGCTAACGTCAGCTCAACCATGCAAGTCTGCTAGCTTAGCCAGCTAATGTCAGCTCGACCATGCAAGTCTGCTAGCTTTAGCTAGCTACACAGACCATGCGAATCTGAGCAAGCTAACGTCAGCTACACTCTGACATCACGAGAACAGCGCCATCTTGGTATGGGGGAAACAAATGGATTTCTACTGATCAAATGTCTGCGTTGAGCTCTGTTTTTATTACATATTTTATCACATTCTTGTTAATTTCATAACCTTTTCATATAATTTGTTTTGAAAATATTGAGGCCAACATGGCATTTCACTATTTCGAAAGCCTTTTTGGTGATTCTAAAGTGTATGTTTCCCCCCCAAGCCATAGACATGCACTTAGACAGAAAGTTAAACAGAAAGGAAGTTGACTTCGAGAATGATTCCAATAACTGTAATAAATTATTCGGGATCATTCTACCACAAAAGGTAACGTTTATGACAAATATTGAAACATAGTTAGTTTATCTTCCCTATTGTTAGCATTCAGCAACAATTAGATTTGAAAAGTTTCAAAATGGTGCCACCTTGATCAAATAAAAAAGCTACTGTACATTACAGTAGATTTCATTATCTGTTCTCATGCACGCTGGTGATACTAAATCCAAATTGAACTCGGGCATTTGAAAGATAATATATGTATATATATAAATGTGCGAATTGGCTATAATAAGGTAATTTATGAGCCTGCTATTGTATATTCTATGATAATATTTCAAATTGCATTGGTCCGGATGGGAGAATTCAGTACAGTATCTACAGAACCTTCTGTTTAATAATCTTCCCTTTATTTATTTTACACTCAAGAAGGTATTGAACAAGATCAGTGGCAGTTTTTAATGTTTGGTCATTATTAGCATGGTGTTATTCACTGTCAAAGATGCAAAGAAAAATCATAATTAATATTCTCCTTTGCAAGCCTAGTAATAGACACAATATTTCTGACACTGTGAATATACATTAGATAGATAGATGACGCTATACAATAATATGCAAATGGCCCTTGTAGAAGTGGAGCAATATTCCATTTACCTAGGTATATATTTTAGGCGGATTTTCAGAAAATAGGCTCCGGGTGGAAGAGGTTAAATATTTTAAAATATGTTGGAAGGACCTGATAAATTAATAATTTGGCTGATATATATATTTGTTTTATGCATATATTATTTTAATAATTTTTTCCCCTCTATTTTCAGGGTTGTGCTACAAGAGAAGAGGACTGGAGGGTTCACTGCAAAAAAAGGCCAAGTAATAACAAAAAAATTATAATCAGCACCACCTCTTTTCTATTTAGACCTGTTGTCTATTTAGACCTGACGTTATTATATACCTTTCAATCCAGGAGTTAATGGGTTAAGATGGCTCTTATGAATCGTATTGGGCTAAAAGACGTAGAGTCATTCGAACTGTAAGGGGCATGGAGAAAGATATCCTTAAGGAATATGAGGAATCTCTGCATAATCAAAGAGAAAATATTTACCCCTGTGTGAATAGGGAACCTGCCTTCACAAGCTCACACTTTTCCCAACTAGATGCACTACCAGCTTCACATGTAGACATAGAAAATGGTCATATAGATGGCAGTGTAGCTGGCAATGATGAAGTTGAGTCCGATGTGCAAATGGGAAATGATCATTCTGATGGTAGTGCAGTAGCTCGAAATAAAGTTGATCATGTGCAAATGGAAAATGATGATATATGAAGCAGGCAATGATGAAGATGAATCAGATTCTCACTATGAGAGCGATGAGGAGCAGCCGCCTAGTCAGGATCTGCTTATAAGGAGCCTAAGATATTGGGCAACATCCTACTCCATTAGTCTTGTTGATTTGTCTGCTCTGCTGTCCATCTTAAAGCTATTTCACCCTAAGCTCCCTAAAGATGGAAGGACTCTGCTTGGAACACAATCTCATGTTGCAACCACTCAAATGCAAGGTGGCGAGTACTATCATTTTGGATTGGTGCGAGGAATACTTTCACGATTAAAATGTTTAAGTTTACCAGTGAACCGCACAACTCTTACTTTACAGTTCAATATAGATGGTCTCCCCCTCTTTAGGAGTTCAATACTTCGGGCGGCTAGGTGGTGTAGTGGGCACTCGCCACCAATGTGGAGACGCTAGGATTCGCGTGTTCGAATCCAGCTCTCCACATTGTTTTCAGTTTAGCTGGTCGTCCGCAGTAATACACATTGGCCGTATTATGGGGAGGGAAACTGAAGGGTGGGGATCGGGCGTTGTGAACAAGCGACTCCTACAAGTCGGTTGGTGCGCCTGCGCAGTAGAATCAGGAAGTGTCGGGGGCAGCGTGAGCCTCCCACGCGTTACTCCTCGACACTGAGAGATCGAGCTGCGCAGGTGAAAAGATGCGACTGCTGTTACCTCAAGTACCGGAGGGGACTTGTGCTATGTATGACTTAGTCCACATTGCAGCCGGCTTGTGGGAGGCAAGAAACAGCGTTCGTGACAGGGGAGGGTTGAATTGGATGATACGAAATTGGGATGGGAGAAAATATAGAAAAATGGGAGAAAAAGTGGATAAAAAAAAGGAGTTCAATACTTCAATTCTGGCCTATACTTGCAATCCTGAATTGTGATTACACTAAGTCCCGATTTATTGTCGGTATATTTAGTGGTTTAAGCAAGCCAAAGTGTGTTGTTGAGTATCTGCAGAAATGTGTTAGCGACCTTAAAAATGTGCTGGATAATGGCATTGTAACTGAGGGGTTACAAAACCCTGACTGTATTAAAGATTGTGATAGATTAAACCACTGCTAGTTATGTACTTTAATTACTGGCCAGACAGTACATCAAATATAGATGGTGAACACCCACAAGAACACGGCATTGACAAAGAAATAGTATTTGAGGGTAATTTATTATTATTAGGCAACGTTAGGTTACAGAATGAGAATTAGGGTCGCGCTTGTATGGCGAAGAATATACGTAAAGTCAGTCAATAGCATGAGTCACTAAGAATAGCAGGAATCCTACGATGGGTCTAAGTTGACACCACCTGTCATATAGTAGCAACTAGATAGGGCAACACTGGTACCGCCTGGAGACAATGGGTTCCCTCCGGGGGTGTAAGGCCTGGAGGGTAGAGGAATGTTCGGGTACTCCGTCTGATTCAATGAGGAATAAAGAGACTCCAGGTACAGGAGTCGGTCCTTGTAAATCCCTTGATCAGCAGCAAAGTAATAATTGTAATCCAAATGCTCGACAGCATTGATGACAGCTAGCCAGCCTCCGTCCACGAGGCCGGCCCGAGTTGTAATCCTCACGAGGTTGAATCCCAAACGATAGTGGAAATCAACGATGCTCTTCTCCGGGTACCACGTTCCAAATCAATATAATCCAACCAGTAATGGTTCTGCAATCGCCGACGCCGATTCTCCTGTGTACATGTCCAACGGTTCTCCGCCTAGGACTCCTCGGGTGTGGGCGACGTATTTAGGCCACACACCCTGGTTAAGTACACTAGCTAAAGACACGACGAACCGCTGGGTAATGCTACACACGAACGAACTGTGGCCGCACGATATACAATAAATGAACGACTATTTACTTCACATTAGATTAGGTCGAACTCAATGTTACTTCATTAAACTCTGACACTTTTACCATTCTATTCGCACGCGGTTCTCAATGCTCTGTTAGACGCAAGGTTGCTCACTTCACTGCACGTTGACTCGTGGTGAAGGTGGGTAAGGTACTGAACGAAGACACGAAGCTAAGCACGGTGTGCGCACCTTGTGCTGTATTTATACTTAAGTGAATATCTAGTCCCAACCTCAGTCCTTGTCTGGTATCACTACGCTGACTCCGGGCATGTTCCGACATGCCTGCACTTGTCTTTGAACCTGCCGTTGGGGGCTTGCGCGCTGGCGCCTGGGGGCGCTGTCCAATAGGAGAGCGAATATTACTTTGGTTTGAACGCAGGTAAAGGGATATTCCGTGTATATATATAAATAATATACAAAGTATATCAAACAATAAAGGTAGATTCTCAGTTTAATCTGGCCCTTCACAACAGCCGCCTCCTAATTAGTCCGCACCTAATTAGTTAAAGGGAGACAGATTAATAGTCCAGTCAACTGCTCAATGTCTGTTGTGGGGAGTAGGGCAATCTACAAAGTCAGTGGGTCATGATCGTCATCAGGGGAGTCAGGGAGCCTCGGCAACTCTATCAGCCTTGCCACGGGTCGGGTGTGACAGTGAGGCAGGTCGGCCATCCTGGGTATACTGGGCTGTGCTCGCCACTTGCGACAGTCTAGACGAGTCCGCTGGAAGCGACGTACTGCTTCTCTTCCATTCAGTATCCAATAGCGACGTCGGATCTCAGCGAAGACTCTCTCTGCCCCAGCGTGGTGCACATCCTCGTCGTATTTCTTTATGATGAGCTCAGTGACCTTGTGTCGGCTGTTGAGGAC
Organism: Notolepis coatsorum; assembly: GCF_963971535.1. Lineage (NCBI taxonomy): Eukaryota > Metazoa > Chordata > Actinopteri > Aulopiformes > Paralepididae > Notolepis > Notolepis coatsorum. Next base: position 195,460,531 of record NC_140168.1, read on the forward strand.
TATAGGAAACTTGACGTCATCCGTTAAGTCCGGGGCCCGTCTCAGACGACCACCCACCCTGATGAGGCCATGGGTGTCACGCTCGGGGGCCAAGTGGAGCAGTCTGCTGTCTGACGGGATTGGCTTTGTTCCATGCAGGCAGTCTAGCTCGTCGGGGAACGAGTCTCTTTGGGCTCGATGTAGCAGAAGTAGTTCTGCCTCTGCGTAGTTCGATGCGTTAATGTCGGTAGTGGGGGGAACCTCAGGGTGGTGCCACAGGAATGTCTTTAGCTGCGCACTCTCAAAGGTGAGGCAGTCGTCTATGTTAGGGTCAGTGGGGACTGGGGTGTGCGTCAACCCACAGAACATAGATTTCTTGATCTCTGCCTCCTCTTGACTAGCCTCCCGAGGGGTGGGGGTAGGCCACTCTTCCTCCGGGAGCTTGAGGAACTCAGGACCGTCACTGTAGATATTGTGACGTGTGAGGTCATCTAGGGACATCCCCCGTGTGATGACATCGGCTGGGTTCTGTTTCGTGTCCACGTACCTCCAGCACGCTGATCCTACTAGGTCTTGAATCTCTGTGATTCTGACTCCCACGAAGACCTTGTATCTACAAGAATCGGACTGGATCCATGTGAGTACGGTCATGGAATCTGACCACAAGATTGTTCTTTGCACCGGGATGGTGAGTTCACGTTGGATTAACGTGGCGAGTTGCGCGCCTACCAGAGCTGCGCAGAGCTCTAGACGCGGGATCGATTGTTGCTTGCGGGGGGCTATCCTTGAGCGAGCCAGGATGAAGGCTGTGTGTATTTCTCCTCCCTCCTCTCGGGCCCGCAAGTAAGCCACCGAACCGTAGGCCACTTCCGAGGCGTCGCTGAAGACGTGCAGGTCCATCTGGCACGTCTCCAGCCGCACTGTGGGTGGGAAGTAGCTTCGGCGTATGTTCACATTATAATAATAATAATAATAATTTAGGACCTGCTCCGAGGTCATCAATTGGCACACATGCGATGCATGCATGCAATTCGTATCTGCGATTAACCCATCCCGTCGTCCTTCCCCCCCAAGGGCAGCCGGGAGCAGACAGGCGTCAACGTGAGCCGCGCCAGGGGACTATCCAAGTGCTCCTGTCCGTCTTCGTCAAGGACGCCACAGCGTTAGCGATCATTTTGGAGCGAGCTGAGTTCTCTCTCCCACTCTCTCCAGGTGGAAGCTAGGTGGTCGGGTATGGGGTCGTCCCAGCCCTGTTCCTTGTCCCACAGCTCTCGTACAATCATTTTCGCCCGAGTGGTGTAAGGTAGGATATACCCCAGCGGGTCGTATTGACTTGCGAGTGTTCTGTATACGCTCCGTCTGGTAGTCGGTAGAGGGGTCGACCTTCCCTGCTCCGTGGTCAGGGGTGTGTATTTGTAATGGAGCGAGTCTGTTTTGAAGCGCCAGACTAGGCCCAATGTCATTTCCTGTGCTTCACCTGGGGTGGTCGCCATCCAGGTCTCGCTGCTTGCTGCCTTTGTCTCTGGGGAGAGGCTGCGAAGTACTTGAGGGTCACTGCTGGCCCACTGCCGGAGATCAAAGCCGCCTTTGATCAGTGAGGCGCGGAGCTTGAGCAGGAGGGCTTCGGCTTCTTCTGGCATCGAGACGCTTTGCAGACAGTTGTCCACGTAGAAACTCCTCTCTACACTTTGTCTGACCTCCTCGTCAGCTTCAGGGTCTTCTGTCACATGTTTTTGCAGTGCGAACGTAGCACAGCATGGGCTGCATGTGGTTCCGAAGGGGAGGACCTCCCATTGGTAGATGGATGGTTGCTCATCTTTGATCCTCTCTCTCCATAGGAACCGCAGCAAGGGCTTGTCCTCCTCCACTAGTCGCACCTGCAGGAACATCCCTTTGATGTCGCCGCTGATGGCCACCTTGTCTTGGCGGAAACGTAGTAGTACGCCGAGGAGAGAGGGGCCGAGTGTCGGGCCGGGCAAGAGTTCTTTATTCAGATTCTGTAGTCCGATCTGGTAGCTGCAGTTGAATACAATGCAATCCTTGCCGTTGTGGTAGACCTTGTGGTGGGGCACGTACCAAGATTCGATCGTCTGGTCGGCCTCTTGAATGTCAATTTTCTTTATGTGTCCCGCTGTGATCAGCTTGTCGATCTCAGCGCGGTACACAGTGGCTTGAGTGGGGTCTTTGGCTAGACGCCGCTCTGTGTTCAGTAGATATCGCTCTGTCGCTTCTTTTGAGGCGTGGAGGGTGGGCATACCCTCTCGCCTCAAGAGTGGAGTTGCGTATCTCATCACTCCATTGACCTCGACTCTCTTTGTCCTCTGCTCGAGGAGGGCTATGGCATAAGTGTCTTCCTTTGAGCGAACGAGTTTCTTTTCATTCTTAAAGGGCATCGCGTCTAGTGTCCATAGCCTCTCGACGTGCTGTAAGAGGGTGGTGTCTTCTTCGTTTATCCTCGTGTAGAGACAGCGAGTGGCTGTCGGTCGGTTGGAAGACCCGGAGAGGGGGCCTTGTAGTGTCCAACCCAGGCGAGTCTCGACCGCTGCTGGACAGCCTCTGGGCCCGATGTGGACCCGGTCCGTTGGGACGATGATGTGTGCGTGGTCGGATCCTATGAGCAGGGTCGGGGTGGCGTCGTCGATGAGCGGTATAGGTAGTTGACGTAGGTGCACGTATTTCTCCATCAGCTTTGGGATGGGGTAGGTGTACTGTGACAGGCCTATGTCGTGGCTGGTGAAGGCGTTAGTGATGCTATACTGCTTCTCGGGCTGCCCGACCGCTGCTATCGTGAAGGAGACATTTTCACCCTTTATGGTCTTCAGGTCTCTTCTAATGGTACGGATTGTCATTGTTTCTTCGCTCCCCCGCAGACCCAGCCGGGCTGCGGCGGATGCGAGGAGGAGAGTCTTTTCTGACCCATCGTCTAGGACGGCGTAAGTGTCCATGACCTTGTCCTCATAGCTTAAGATCACTCGGACCACCTTCAAGAGCACTCGGGAGCTCCCGCTCTTCGCAGGGTCTATGTACATGACGTTCACTCTCGAGCTGCTTGGGGGTACGGGTTTCTTCTTGTTGCTGTCGTGTAGGACCTCCAAGTGGGCGCCGTCGCACTTGCTGCATCTTTTCTTTAGGCGGCACTCAGCTGCCATATGGCTGCGAGCGCAGTGGAAGCAGCGGCGGTTGGCTTTGATCAACTGACTCACCTCGTCAGCGGTCAGCTTCTTGAAGGTGTCACATTGAGACAGCCAATGTTCATTTTCACAGTACTGGCATACAATCTTCCACTTCCCCTTGGTCTGGGGGGTGCTGTGGTTCTTGTGCTGCGGCACTGACTCTGCCTGGTGCATAACTGTCACTGACCAGCGGTTATCGTTGGACCTCCGAGGTCCATCTCTTGGGCTAGATCCACTCCACACGAATGTGTCCAGTCGTAGGCTGCTAACTTCCCTTGCGAGGAAAGCGGCCAGGTCTAGGAGGGATGGCTCTGGGCCGTTGAGATCACGGTGGTCTCTCTGCCGCCGAAAACGCTCTTGGCGGGCTGGAGGGAGCTTCTCCAGTATTCGCATCCCCACGAGGGATTGTACCTTGATAGAGAGGTCATCCAGTGCTCTATTGTCTTTGGCTGGGGGGAGACGGTCGATATCCCGTATTTCTTGGATCACGTAATCCCATATGCGTCCATAACGCTGGTCGAGGGCCACCAGAGCCGCGGAGTATGGGGTGCTTGAGTTGGAATATGCCAGCGCTATGTTATGCGCTCTGGGCACCTTGAGATGCTTGAGGAGGATGGCATATTTGTACGACTCGTCGGGGACATCGGGCATCATAGTCTCCAAACACATTGGGTCGGGGGTTTGTAGTGCAGTGAGTCGGGGCTGAAGTCGGGGCTGTACTGGGCCTCCTGGTCCAGAGTACGTTCGTGCTGGTGGGCTTGATATTCCTCCTCTTCCTCTTCTAGGTCCTGGAGCCTTCTAGTTAGTCTCTCGGCGACTTAGGCCGGTTCTTCCCATTGGCTGGGTCTCGTATGGACCGGTCGGGGAGGGGGCTCGGAGACGTAGACAGGTTCCTCCTGTTGGCCGGGTCCCGGGTCGCTTTGTCGGGTAGGGGAAGGTGCCCTAGACCCTTGTCGTGATGATCTCCGGGAGCTCCGTGCGGAGAGAGGGGGTGTCGCCCTGGCGATCAATTGTTCTATCATCTGCGCCTGCAGCCGGTCGCGCTCTGCTTCGCTGTGCATTGGCGCGGTCTCGTTCGATGTTCTCTTCCGTCTGAAGGCGCCTCTCCTCCAGTCTTATGCGGTCGTCCTCACTCCTTTGTTGCGCCTGGAGGCGCTCTCGTTCAGTTGCAGAGTGTTCGCGCTCACTAAGGGCTTGCGCTTGGAGTTGCGCGTGAAGCCGCTCTCGTTCCGCTGCAGAGTGTTCACACTCGCTTAATTGTTGCGCCTGGAGGCGCTCTCGTTGTTCGCGCTCGCTCATCTGTTGAGCCTGGAGGCGCTCTCGTTCCACGGCAGAGTGTTCGCGCTCACTTAATTGTTGCGCCCGGAGGCGCTCTCGTTCCGCGGCAGAGTGTTCGCGCTCACTAAGGGCTTGCGCTTGGAGTTGCGCGTGGAGGCGCTCTCTCTCCGTGGCAGAGTGTTCGCGCTCACTAAGCGTCTTTGCTTGAAGCCGGTCGCGCTCACCCTGGAGTCGGTCTCTTTCGGTTGAGGCTGTCAGCGTGGCGATCAAGGCTTGCGCCAGTCTCTGGTCCGCCTCGCTGGGGGATGACACTGACGGAGGTGATCGGGTGCTGACAGGGCTTGTTGGAGATCTGTTCTCCTGGCGCGCTCCGAGGTTTATCTCCTGGGCGCGGTTCTCTTCTCTTGGTTGTGTGTCGGGTTCTATCCCTGGATCGCGTTCTTTATCCTGGAGCGCTCTGGGGTCTATCCCGGTGACGCTGTCTGGAGGTATAGTCACGTCATGTCCCACCTGGTCCCCCCGTGAGCTGAGTCAGTTTCGTTTGAACCCAATGGTGTCTCTACTGGCAGGGTCGCCAAGTCGATAGGATTGGACATGCTTAGACTATCCGATTTATCCGTATTTAACGTCTATTTAGATAAGCTAGGGGGTAGAACGAAAGCGAAGTCCTCCAGATATGGAGGTAGCTGACGTTTGCGCTACGGGCGTTCTAGCTTAGGGGAGCCGTTTGGAGAGTGTTCACTGCTGGCCATGTCAATATTAATATTATATTAAATATTACACTGATACCCTCCGGCTCGAAGGACCAATTGTAACTGAGGGGTTACAAAACCCTGACTGTATTAAAGATTGTGATAGATTAAACCACTGCTAGTTATGTACTTTAATTACTGGCCAGACAGTACATCAAATATAGATGGTGAACACCCACAAGAACACGGCATTGACAAAGAAATAGTATTTGAGGGTAATTTATTATTATTAGGCAACGTTAGGTTACAGAATGAGAATTAGGGTCGCGCTTGTATGGCGAAGAATATACGTAAAGTCAGTCAATAGCATGAGTCACTAAGAATAGCAGGAATCCTACGATGGGTCTAAGTTGACACCACCTGTCGTATAGTAGCAACTAGATAGGGCAACACTGGTACCGCCTGGAGACAATGGGTTCCCTCCGGGGGTGTAAGGCCTGGAGGGTAGAGGAATGTTCGGGTACTCCGTCTGATTCAATGAGGAATAAAGAGACTCCAGGTACAGGAGTCGGTCCTTGTAAATCCCTTGATCAGCAGCAAAGTAATAATTGTAATCCAAATGCTCGACAGCATTGATGACAGCTAGCCAGCCTCCGTCCACGAGGCCGGCCCGAGTTGTAATCCTCACAAGGTTGAATCCCAAACGATAGTGGAAATCAACGATGCTCTTCTCCGGGTACCACGTTCCAAATCAATATAATCCAACCAGTAATGGTTCTGCAATCGCCGACGCCGATTCTCCTGTGTACATGTCCAACGGTTCTCCGCCTAGGACTCCTCGGGTGTGGGCGACGTATTTAGGCCACACACCCTGGTTAAGTACACTAGCTAAAGACACGACGAACCGCTGGGTAATGCTACACACGAACGAACTGTGGCCGCACGATATACAATAAATGAACGACTATTTACTTCACATTAGATTAGGTCGAACTCAACGTTACTTCATTAAACTCTGACACTTTTACCATTCTATTCGCACGCGGTTCTCAATGCTCTGTTAGACGCAAGGTTGCTCACTTCACTGCACGTTGACTCGTGGTGAAGGTGGGTAAGGTACTGAACGAAGACACGAAGCTAAGCACGGTGTGCGCACCTTGCGCTGTATTTATACTTAAGTGAATATCTAGTCCCAACCTCAGTCCTTGTCTGGTATCACTACGCTGACTCCGGGCATGTTCCGACATGCCTGCACTTGTCTTTGAACCTGCCGTTGGGGGCTTGCGCGCTGGCGCCTGGGGGCGCTGTCCAATAGGAGAGCGAATATTACTCTGGTTTGAACGCAGGTAAAGGGATATTCCGTGTATATATATAAATAATATACAAAGTATATCAAACAATAAAGGTAGATTCTCAGTTTAATCTGGCCCTTCACAACAGGCATTGTTCATAATGGTAAGAAATGTAATGTACAGGTTTCCTCATTTGTGTGTGATGCTCCTGCTAGGGCCTACGTTAAGAATATTAAGTCACATAATGGTTATTCAGGGTGTGACAAGTGTGACCAAGAGGGTGTGTGGAGGAACAAAATGACGTATCCAGAAACAAATGTCAGGCTCAGGACGGATTCGAGTTATTGTGATATGATTGATGAGGAACACCACTTGAAACAGAAACTCAGTCCTTAACAGGGATAGTAAAGATGGTTTCTTCATTCCCAATAGATTATATGCACCTCTGTTGTCTTGGGTTGATGAGAAAACTGTTGCATATGTGGTTAAAGGGCAATCTAGCCACTAGGCTTCCTTCACAAACAGTTAACAGTATATCAAGCAAACTGCTGGTGTTACATTCCCACACCCCTGTTGAATTCAATCGCAAGCCAAGAGGTTTGAATGAGCTTGATCGTTGGAAAGCTACTGAGCTCCGATCCTTCATGTTATACTGGGGTCCTGTAGTTCTGAAGGATTGCCTTCCCAGTGAGTTTTATGACAACTTCATGTTGTTTTCAGTGGCCATGTATTTGTTTTTGTCTCCTGGAACTTCTGGCCAAATGGTTGAATTTGCACATAGATTAATGATATCCTTTGTGGGCCACTTTGGACAGTTGTATGGTACGGGTGAGATTGTGTTCAGTGTCCACCAGCTTATACATTTAGCAGATGAATACAAACAATTTGGACCTTTAGATAATGTTTCAGGGTTCCCTTTTGAGAATTATCTTGGCCAAATAAAGCATCTTTTACGCAAGCCACACCAACCTCTACAACAGGTAGTCAAAATGCTGTCAGAAATGCCACATGTTGAGGTTCCATTAGCAACAGATCAACCAGTTTTACAGCACATTCATACTGATGGTCCACTTCCTCAACATTTCAGTGTTGCTCTACAGTACACAAAGGTCTCCAGTTGTCGTTTTACCTTGTCTACAAAGCAGGGGGATACTTGTATTCAGGTGGGAGATACAATTGCAGTAGTGCAGAATATAGTCCAGGAAGAAGGTGAGGTCTATGTGATCTACAGAAAGTTCAGACACCAAGAATTATATTACACTTATCCCTGCGAGTCCTCCCTCATAGGTACATACAAGGTTAGAGAGTTGTGTGATGAGATCGGGGTTGGTAAAATTAGCTTTATTAAACGTAAATGTGTTCTGTATCCAGAGGGAAATAGCCTCATAGCTATTCCAATAGCTCATCTGCAGTAGACATCTTATGATTCATGTTTTTGTCATTATAATTTTTTTATCATTAATATTCTAATTTAATTTATTGTACACAGAATGGAAAGTGAGGTGGTGCTCTTGGGCGTTGTACTGTTTCCAAATGGCGGAACTGCAACAGTTCTTGCCAGCTGGTTCAATCCAACGGAAGGTACATTATTATGGCCCCCAAAAAACACACATTATTCAAAGGCACTTAAAGAAAACATGATGCCCTGTAAAGGATGGACCACATATGACAAAATTCGGCTCTTAATTACTTGTGGTAAGTATAGTCACTGCTATTGTTGTCTGATGTGAATTGTTCCTCATACTTCTTATTAATGTCATGCTGTATTTTCTGCTTGTTCTTTTACAGACTCATTTGTAAAGGCCAAGCAACATGAAGACAAGTACGTGACTACTGGATGTCTAACCACTGATTTGGAATCTGAAGAGGAAGCAGATGTACGTCGGAAAAGAAGAGCAAGGTACAGTTGAATTCCTCGTGATAGTTTTTGGTTAAACAGAAATGGGCCATGGGCTGGCTCCTGAACAGTGTCTCAAGGATTGCTCAATTAATTGAATTATCCTGGGAGCCTGGGAATGTTAAATGTTTTTTTTAGGACAAATCCTATGCATGCAGTGAAGTCAGATGAAGAGCCAGACAACAGCAGTGTGAAGCAAAGATATGCCAAGCCACCTGATGTTCATTTCCCAGGTATAGTGGTGACACTTGTCAGTTATGACACTAACTGCTACACCTACTTTAAGTATTGCCATGTATAATTCAATTTATTTATTAATACAGTGCAGCCAGAATCCAGCCAGTACCCCTCGGTGCCAACATCAAATGCAAGCAGTGGTATGTCATTATTTACTAACATGGCAGAACAAAATGTAGTTGCATGAGAGCTTTACAAGCATTTAGTTCCTCTGTCAATACATCCAAACATATCAGTCAGGTTATGTGTTCAAAAGTTACAGTGTCCACTATTCATGTCTTGTGTTCCCTTCTTTTAGTCTCTGGAGGAAGCTGCTCGGTCTCTGGAGGAAGCTGCTCGGAGAATAACCAGCCTAATAATGGTAAGTGAATCACTTCACACTACTAAGTCAGGGTGGAGCCGGTGGACAGATTGTAAATGTGCTTTTGATAGCATTCATTGTTCATGTTTTGTTGTGTTCTCTCATTTTAGGCTTTGGTGGAAGCTTCTTGGCACAGTTGGAGTCAATGGACCACTGCAATGATGGTAAGTAGATTAATAAACTAGATATAGCTATGTGATTCTCTCAGCCACTCTTGTGTCTCCAATCTGTTTCAATAGGTGGCGGTTGGATTACTAGTCCTGCCTTACTGGATACCTTACTGACTGGAAATGTTAGTTAAATGGGTGGAAATGTAAAGTTGAGTGCATATATGAGTAGCTTATTCAGTGTCTCACTATTTTGCAATGAGCTGTTAATGTTGGCATGATATTATATGAGAACTTGTATTTTACAGTGACTAATTACGGTTATTTTAATCCATTTCAGGAGGGAACCACACTGGACAAGTAAGGAATGGTATGTCTTTTGTCCCTGTGTCAACAAGAGCCTTTTTATACATTTGTGACTATTTTATTAGCCATCACTAAATAGTTGCTGTGCCTTGGCTATTGTGCCATGACATACTGTAACTTATGAAAGACTGACATAGAATATTTAGATTGTCTTCTTTTTAGAATTAGCTGGCAATCATCACCACCCCCAAGGATAGCGGCACGGTGGTGTAGTGGTTAACACTGTCGCCTCACAGCAACAAGGTCCAGGGTTCGATTCCCGCTTGGGGACCAGGTTTCCATGATGCCAGTTACCCAGGTGGGGTATCTCCCAGGCCTTTCTGTGTGGAGTTTGCATGTTCTCCCCGTGCTCGCAAGGGTCCCCCCCCCCCCGATAAGATAAACCCAATGGAAAAACATGCACAACATTAGATCGCTAATGCTGTGGCGTCCTTGACGAAGACGGACAGGAGCACTTGGATTGGTCCCCTGGCGAGGCTCACGTTGACGCCTGTCTGCTCCCGGCTGCCCTTGGGGGGGAAGGACGACGGGATGGGTTAATCGCAGATACGAATTGCATGCATGCATCGCATGTGTGCCGATTGATGACCTCTGAGCAGGTCCTAAATTATTATAATTATGATATCAAGGTGAGTTAACTAACACATTCTCAAATCATGTTTTGTTTTTTACCACCAGACATGTGCTAGGTATATGAAGCTAGGTATACTTGCTACTGTATATGGTGCTCATTGATACTTTGATGGTGCTTACCTTATTTTGTTAATTCTGTCGCTCTTTCTCTAAGAAAGCCAATGTATAACTTCAGCCCCTACCACACTGTGCCATCAGAACGAGCAAGGAATGGTATGCATTTCTCATCTTAAATGTTGTTTTTTTGGGTAAAATTCCATAATTCGTGTTCAATGTAAACAATGATGTGTGTCCTTTATTCTCTTTCTATTAGACTTCGATGCCAACTATGCACGTGGCTCCAGATCAGCTGACTTCAGCTCACATCGCCTGGGTAAAGATGCCTATATTCCACTTTACGCCCCGCCTCCCCCATACACAATGACCTAATGTGCAATGCTGATGCCATGTTGATTTCTTCAGCTTCAGCTCCTGAAACGCTGCGGGGAAGATTCCATGGAGAGCCCAGTCAAATGTTACAAGGCAAGTATCATTTTCTGATGCATTGAGAAACATGTCCCTTGTGACTTTACAGTCTTTGTCACTGTTTTTTTTCATGTAATTTGTCATGGTGTTTATAGGCTTAATATTTAAGCACTTAATGGTTACTATAAGTTAGGGGTGCAAAGACTTAAGCTATCACATAGTTGCTTAGTGTCATTCTAAAAGATTGAAATGGTGAATCTATCCTTGAAATTTAATGTAAAACCAATTGTTTTTCTTCAAGACCTTGCTGCCAACAAAAACACCAGGATGCTTGCAGAGCTACTCGTGGAGGTGAAGCAAATTTCACATGACGTTCAGTTTCTGAAGACTGAAATGGCTAAATCCACCTTTAACGTTCACGGAGCTGGACCTGAATCACAGAGAGAAGAGAACTTCCCCATTGTGCTGCCACTCACCAATGAGGAGCAGTTTGATGAGGCTGAAGCTGCACTGAAGGACGAAACAGTCCGTCGAAAGATGGTGAACATTTTTGTATTTTCTTAAATTTATTGTTTGAAATCTAAGTGTTTATAATGTCTGAATTGTAAGAGTGGAGGCATTTATTTAGTTTTTTGCTTGGATGTGTGCTTGGCATAGAAATATTGTGAAAATAGCCTTGCAATGATATGCGGGATGATATTTATTTCTTAGTCAATATTTGACAATTCATTTAGCTAATTTGTTTGATGGTATTGTTTGTTGATTCGTTTTGACACAGTAATGGTCTTTCTTTAGAGTTAATAAAAAAAAGTCTTAAAATGTGTACTTAAAACATCATATTCTGTCCATTTGACATAGTACAATGTACACTTTAGCACACTCACTTTTTTTCCTCTCCAATCTGTTAAGACAACCCCCCTGGCATTAATCGGAGGGACCAACTCAGAAAATATGATCCGGCGAATGCTATCCGCTACGATGACAAACTGTCATACACAATGACCTAATGTGCAATGCTGATGCCATGTTGATTTCTTCAGCTTCAGCTCCTGAAACGCTGCGGGGAAGATTCCATGGAGAGCCCAGTCAAATGTTACAAGGCAAGTATCATTTTCTGATGCATTGAGAAACATGTCCCTTGTGACTTTACAGTCTTTGTCACTGTTTTTTTTCATGTAATTTGTCATGGTGTTTATAGGCTTAATATTTAAGCACTTAATGGTTACTATAAGTTAGGGGTGCAAAGACTTAAGCTATCACATAGTTGCTTAGTGTCATTCTAAAAGATTGAAATGGTGAATCTATCCTTGAAATTTAATGTAAAACCAATTGTTTTTCTTCAAGACCTTGCTGCCAACAAAAACACCAGGATGCTTGCAGAGCTACTCGTGGAGGTGAAGCAAATTTCACATGACGTTCAGTTTCTGAAGACTGAAATGGCTAAATCCACCTTTAACGATCACGGAGCTGGACCTGAATCACAGAGAGAAGAGAACTTCCCCATTGTGCTGCCACTCACCAATGAGGAGCAGTTTGATGAGGCTGAAGCTGCACTGAAGGACGAAACAGTCCGTCGAAAGATGGTGAACATTTTTGTATTTTCTTAAATTTATTGTTTGAAATCTAAGTGTTTATAATGTCTGAATTGTAAGAGTGGAGGCATTTATTTAGTTTTTTGCTTGGATGTGTGCTTGGCATAGAAATATTGTGAAAATAGCCTTGCAATGATATGCGGGATGATATTTATTTCTTAGTCAATATTTGACAATTCATTTAGCTAATTTGTTTGATGGTATTGTTTGTTGATTCGTTTTGACACAGTAATGGTCTTTCTTTAGAGTTAATAAAAAAAAGTCTTAAAATGTGTACTTAAAACATCATATTCTGTCCATTTGACATAGTACAATGTACACTTTAGCACACTCACTTTTTTTCCTCTCCAATCTGTTAAGACAACCCGCCTGGCATTAATCGGAGGGACCAACTCAGAAAATATGATCCGGCGAATGCTATCCGCTACGATGACAAACTGTCTAGCATGCATCTTCAACTGGGCGGGAAAGGGACCGAAGAGGGCCTTCAAGGACACACTGATGCAGGACTGCATGTTTGGTGAGTCAATCTGCACCTCAAAATACTAGGTTTACTACAGTGGATTTAGCTATTTTGATGATGGATATTTCATTTAATTAAGTATTTTCACTTTTATCTCAAGTAAATACGAATGGATGCATTTTTATCACCATGGAATGAGCCTGATGGAACATGCAACCACTCTTAAAGAAACACCTCACCCATTTCCAACCTTAACGTCATATAAGTGGTCCTCTGTAATGCTCACAATAAGATTTTTTACGAGCATTAGTGTGGATCAATTATATGACTATGGGGTTGAAAATGCACCTAAGGCCACCTGAAAATCTAGTACACTAAAAAGGACACTGTTCACTTTGGAATGGAACGTGCCCACTGCAGCTTTCTTGTTTATCTTTAAGTATTCTTTTTTTCTTTTTTCCCAGCGGCTGCTCGTCAATTTGACCGCAAGTTGACTGACTTGATATACAGAGATGCACTGCAGAAGTGGCTGCGTTATGCACCTGAGAGGAATGGCGGGATACGAAGAAAGACAAAGACTTAAAAGGACAAATGGTTTGGAGGACAGTGGGTTTCATGGGAGTTGGATCATTGGAAGCTGATCCAGGGGCAACATTTAGTATCTCCAGCATCTCTGGTTGCAGCTGTCGCGTGCATGCGTGCGTGTGTGCATATGTTTAGCCCCTAGTTTAGCCTCCAGGACCACCCCCTAATTTAGCCTCCAGGACCACCCCCTAGTTTAGACTCAGCCCCCCTCAGGACCACCCCCTAGTTGAGACTCAGCCCCCCTCAGGACCACCCCCTAGTTTAGACTCAGCCCCCCTCAGGACCACCCCCTAGTTTAGACTCATCCCCCCTCAGGACCACCCCCTAGTTTAGACTCAGCCCCCCTCAGGACCACCCCCTAGTTGAGGCACAGCCCCCCTCAGGACCACCCCCTAGTTTAGACTCAGCCCCCCTCAGGACCACCCCCTAGTTTAGACTCAGCCCCCCTCAGGACCACCCCCTAGTTGAGACTCAGCCCCCCTCAGGACCACCCCCTAGTTTAGACTCATCCCCCCTCAGGACCACCCCCTAGTTTAGACTCAGCCCCCCTCAGGACCACCCCCTAGTTGAGGCACAGCCCCCCTCAGGACCACCCCCTAGTTTAGACTCAGCCCCCCTCAGGACCACCCCCTAGTTTAGACTCAGCCCCCCTCAGGACCACCCCCTAGTTGAGACTCAGCCCCCCTCAGGACCACCCCCTAGTTTAGACTCAGCCCCCCTCAGGACCACCCCCTAGTTTAGACTCAGCCCCCCTCAGGACCACCCCCTAGTTGAGGCACAGCCCCCCTCAGGACCACCCCCTAGTTTAGACTCAGCCCCCCTCAGGACCACCCCCTAGTTGAGACTCAGCCCCCCTCAGGACCACCACCTAGTTTAGACTCAGCCCCCCTCAGGACCAGCCCCTAGTTTAGACTCAGCCCCCCTCAGGACCACCCCCTATTTGCTCCCCCACCACCCCACCCACACCCCTCCTCTCTGTCAGTCATTGTAATTGACTCGATTCCCATTAAACAGAGTCTATAATGGTGAGAACAAAAGAGAAACGTTTTGGCTGAAATGCTAATGGTTGGTTTTGCATGCTTATTCAAGTTCAGAAGGTTGTCAGTAGTCGGTAGTTTGAATGGAGTGATGATTAATGATGGATTAATGGATGCTATTTATAGTGTGGATGTGAATATATTATATAGATGTACATCTCTAATGTGTCTCTATAATACTCTGAAGTATTATACTTAGTTTAGCAATAGGTAAAAGTGCTTTTAGATAGATTTAACTTTTAGATTTGATTCTGCGTTGGAATTTTGGAAAACAACACTTCCTGGAAGATTCTATAGGGGTTCAAGGTTCAGAGTTCTGTATGAATATTTTCAATAACTGTTATTATTCGGTCATTGTGTATGGGGGAGTCAGCTGAAGTCAGCTGATCTGGAGCCACGTGCGTAATTGGCATCGAAGTCTAATAGAAAGAGAAGGGACACGCATCATTAAATAGTTTCAATGGTGCCACCCTGATAAAATAAAAAAGCTACTGTACATTACAGTAGATTTCATTATCTGTTCTCATGCACGCCTGGTGATACTAAATCCAAATTGAACTCGGACATTTCAAAGAGAATATGTATGTGCGAAGGTTCAGAGTTCTGTATGAATATTTTCAATAACTGTTATTATTCGGTCATTGTGTATGGGGGAGTCAGCTGAAGTCAGCTGATCTGGAGCCACGTGCGTAGTTGGCATCGAAGTCTAATAGAAAGAGAAGGGACACGCATCATTAAATTGTTTCAATGGTGCCACCCTGATAAAATAAAAAAGCGACTGTACATTACAGTGTTTTCATTATCTGTTCTCATGCACACCTGGTGATACTAAATCCAAATTGAACTCGGGCATTTCAAAGAGAATATGTATGTGCGAAGGTTCAGAGTTCTGTATGAATATTTTCAATAACTGTTATTATTCGGTCATTGCGTATGGGGGAGTCAGCTGAAGTCAGCTGATCTGGAGCCACGTGCATAGTTGGCATCGAAGTCTAATAGAAAGAGAAGGGACACGCATCATTAAATTGTTTCAATGGTGCCACCATGATAAAATAAAAAAGCTACTGTACATTACAGTAGATTTCATTATCTGTTCTCATGCACGCCTGGTGATACTAAATTAGGGTGACCATATTTTGATTTCCAAAAAAGAGGACATAACCCGCCAGCCTCGAGATAATTAATGATACTCAGGCATGCGTTGCTCATGGGACGACTGGTTGCACTATGTTTTAATGACGCCGCGCGCGCGTTCCCGCACATGCACATAGATGTTCCCTCGCATAGCAGACTAAAGACAGTGCCTAATTGCCTCAACGAATGGAATGTAACACATTTCATTCACAAGTTTTGTGTGAATGTATCTGAGAACGTATTTGAACACACCTGACGACCGGCCATATTGTTATGCAAAGTAGTACTTAGCGAGTTGGCGCATCAGTCGGGTGCAGCGCATTCCTGTGTGCACGCGTGTGCACATCCGTGCATGTGCGTGCTTCTGCTCACAGACTGGTTGCACGGCGTGCAACCCCGTCCCATGAGCAACGCATGCCGATACTCAATGTTTACTCAAAGATGCATTATTGTTTTAATATATTTAAAGTATGCCTCCTCTCTATGGATATACAATTATTATTTATATTATTTTACTGTATATAACACAACACTATCTCTCTATAACCAAAGACACACCAAACCAAAGTTAACAATCAGCATGCTTGATGATTATGCCTAGAATTATCTGACAAATCTCAATGGCACAATAATTACTTAAAAATCAACCTGTAACAAAATAATAGCTCTCTTTTCAAGTCTTACTGGACAAAAATAAATAACAAAATATATGAAATAATAGAAAATATCTTTTTCAGACAAATCGTTTTTTTTTGTCATGTTTCAATTAGATATTATGCAATGGTTTCTGCTGTCTCATTTGGTGTATTTAACCTCGATTCATTTTGTTTGCATGCCACCCATCTTCCATTCAAAGTACTATTATGATTGGGAATATTGTCACTGCTCCGTGGTTACTCCTGTCTGTAGAAACACCACAGTACTGGATTTGATTTGAGTGCTTCATGTGCGACATCAATCGAGTCGAGTGGGGCGCTATAACACATTGGCTTCGGATTTAGTGCGCGCACTAGTGAACTTCGCCTCCCATTTGTTCCGACGGGTCGGTACATTTGGAATTTCTTCTGCAGTTCATCTGTAAAAGTACATTCTTTGGCATTGTGAATGTGAGCTGCGCTCCACTCTGTCCCCTCTTCCTCTGTTTGTGTGTGAGTGTAGTTGTAGAGCCGCCCACAAAGCTTCTCAGGGATTACGTCACACACGCAACAGATTACCGTAGTATTCTGTGCAATGCGCCAGTCAATTTAAGTATATGCAAACGGTCCGTGAAAGCCGGACATTTTCATGCATTTATAAACCCCCCCCGGACGGCCCGGACAGGGCGTGAAAAGAGGACATGTCCGGCCAAAAGAGGACGTTTGGTCACCCTACTAAATCCAAATTGAACTCAGGCATTTCAAAGAGAATATGTATGTTGAATGAATTGGCTTTAATAAATGGTTAAAGCAATAAATTGTCTGTTTCTTTGTTCATAGAGCATGTCATAAAGCAGCTGTTCTCAACCTTGGTTTCTTGAAAAAAAAAATGGAAATAGCCGATCTACAAGCTTGCAACATATTGTCGAATATTCACCTAGAATGGCATAATTATAATCAAGTTTGGAGTCCCCAAATATTTTTCCTGTGAGGTCTTTGTAAAAAGGTTGAGAACCACTGCAGTAAAGCATATGGACCATTTCAGCATGTTTCAACCTTCCTCTGTATGTTTTTAATATGTCTCATTTAAGCCAAAAATAATCACTTTACTCTATTTGGTGTTTTAAAGTTCTGCAGGGGTTGCTCCAAGCCTGTCTATCAGTGACATCACTGCCATTCAGGCATATGGCAGTAATGTCACTAGTAGACACCTTTTAGCATGCTCCCGGTGGAACTACAACTAATAATATAATTTAGATGTAAAGTGATTATTTTTCTTTATTAATGAGGCATATTAAAAACATACAGAGGAAGGTTGAAAAAGTGCTGAAATGGTCATTCAATAATATCATTATTTCAATGTATAATGCAATATATATATATATATATATATATATATATATATATATATATATATATATATATATATATATATATATATATATATATATATATAGTTGAATCAATGTTGATGCAATGCTACATTATCTCAATGTTGATCATGTCATAGTTGAATCAACGTTGATTCATTGTCGGCTTCACAATTGAAATTTCAAAATTTTGGTTGAAAATCCAATGTTCTTTCCATGTTGATCATAGCGAGCACTTTCAATGCCATTTTCTATGTCTGATATCAATGTTGATTCCAATCTTCAGCCTGACAAAAACACAATGTTGATTCAACGATTTTTTGCTATCTGGGTTGGTAGTGTCTTTCTGTACATGCTAATTTATACAATCTCCGGTTATACTATACTATTTTTAAAGTGACCTTTCCTTAGTGGCCATAAGTGTGGGCGTGTGCAGCATGAGTGTGTGCTTGCTCATGTTAAAGTGGCTGTTAGTGTGTGAGCGTGTACAGTGTGTGTGTTGTGTGTGTGCTCATGTGTGCTTGTGTGTGGAGAGTGTTCAGTGTTCAGGGCTCTGATGGCCTGGGGGAAGAAGCTGAGCCGAAGTCTCTCTGTCCTAGCAGCTGGTGTTCGCAGGTGTCTGCCTGACCTGAGCAGCATGAACAGGCTGTTGTTGGGGTGGTGTGGGTCTTTCATTATTCTACAGGCTCTGGATTTGCACCTCTTGTTGTATAGAACCTGCAGGGGTGGTAGTGCAATACCCGTGGTATGCTCGGCTGAGCGCACGACTCTCTGTAGGGCCTTCTTGTCCTGTGCCGTGGTGTTTCCATACCAGGCAGTGATGTTTCCAGTCAAGATGCTCTCTACAGCTCCGGAGTAGAAGGACTGGAGTATCTTCCCAGATACTCTGAGCTTCCTTAACTGTCTCAGGTGGTAGAGGCGTTGCTTCACCTTTTTTACGACTGAGTCTATGTGTGTTGTCCATGTCAGATCCTCTGCGATGTGGACCCCCAGGTACTTAAAGCTGCTCACCCTGTCCACGGTAGCCCTGTTAATCCTCAGTGGTGTGTGTGTCTCCTGCTGTCCTCTCCTATAATCCACGATCAGCTCCTTGGTTTTACCAATGTTCAGGAGCAGGCTGTTGTCCTGGCACCAGCGTTCCAGTACCTCAACCTCCTCCCGGTAGGCCTTCTCGTCGTTGTCCGAGATCAGCCCCACCACCACTGTGTCGTCCGCAAACTTCACTATGGAGTTGGAGCTGAACTTGGCCACACAGTCATGTGTGTATAGTGAGTACAGCAGGGGGCTCAGAACACAGCCCTGGGGGGACCTGATGCTCAGGGTGATGGTGTTGGAGGTCTGACCCCCCACCCTGACCGCCTGGGGCCTTTCACTCAGAAAGTCCAGTATCCAGGCGCTCAGAGCGGAGCTCAGACCTAGCTCGATCAGCTTGTCCACCAGTCTGGTGGGGACTATGGTGTTGAACGCTGAGCTGTAGTCAATGAACAACAGTCTCACATAGCCCCCCTTCTGACGGTCCAGGTGAGAGAGGGTGCTGTGCAGTACTTGGGAGACTGCATCGTCAGTGGACCTGTTTGGCCTGTATGCAAATTGCATAGGGTCCATATCACTGGGGAGGGAGGCACAAATGTGATCCTTGACCAGCCTCTCGAAACATTTCATGGCCACAGAGGTGAGTGCCACCGGTCTGTAGTCATTGAGACCTGCTGGGGAGGGTTTCTTTGGTACCGGGATAATGGTGGACATCTTGAAGCAGGCAGGGACCACTGACTCCTTCAGGGATCGATTAAATATGGTGGTGAACACAGGGGCTAGCTGGTTAGCACAGGATTTAAGTATGCGTCCTGTTATTCCATCTGGGCCAGCCGCCTTTCTGGTGTTCACCTGCATAAATGCTCTTCTCACACTGTGTACCGTCAATGAGAGAGCTTCCCCGCCCCCCCGCCCGTGCCCCCCCCCCTCCACAACAGCCGGCGCGCCAGTGACGTCACTAGCCGTTGAGCTAGCAGTGCCACTGTTTGCACCAAACCGCGCGTAGAAGGTGTTGAGCTGGTCCGCGAGGGAGGCGTCGTCGCTCCCCATTGAGGGGGCGCTGACTTTGTAGTCAGTTATCGTCCTCAGTCCCTGCCATAAGCCTCTTGTGTCATTCTGTGCCATTTGTGCCTCCATCTTGTCAGCATACGTCCTCTTAGCAAGTTTAACAGCCTTGCGCAGAGTGTAGACTGTTGTCTTGTACTCTTCCATGTTTCCTGACTCTCTGCCAAGGTTATAAGCAGTGGTGCAAGAGTTCAGAGCTGCTCTGATAGTACTGTCCACCCATGGTTTCTGGTTCGGGAACACCCTCGCCTTCTTTGTGGGGACAATACTGTCAGCAAGTGTTGTTATGAAGCTCACAACGGTGTCTGTGAACTCGCTGACGTCACTGGTGCTTCCCTCGAACATTCCCCAGTCGACGTCATCGAGTGCGTCCTGAAGCATGGCCTCTGATTGGTCGGTCCATCTTTTTACCTCACGTGACACGACAGCGTCACGTGATCTTTGTTTGTAAGCGGGGAATAACAAGATGGAGTCGTGGTCAGATGAGCTTGTAGCCCCCGTCAATAGTGGAGCCGCTACAGCCTTGTAGCCGGCTCTGAACGGGGTGTAACAGTGGTCGAGTGTATTTCCTCCCCTTGTGGAGCAGACGATGTGTTGAAAGAAAGACGGCATGACTTTTTTTCAAATTCGCCTGATTGAAATCCCCGGCTACAATCATGGCCGCGTCTGGATGCTTGATCTGATGTGTGTTTTGATGGTCGTGTAGCTCCGCCAGCGCCCTTCAGACGTTCGCTTGGGGAGGGATGTATACTGCAGTCATGATTACTGCAGTGAACACGCGTGGAAGATGGAAGGGGCGACATTGGATCGAGAGGTTGGTCATAAGACAGACACCCCCGCCGATGCTCTTCCTGGAGGCCTCTGTGCGGTCCGCTCTGAAGATGGTGAAGGAGTCGGAGGGAGAGATGCTGTGGTCCGGAGTCGCTGGTTTCAACCAGGTCTCCGTGAAACACAGGATATTGCAGTCCTTCATCTCTCACATGCATAATCAATAAATATGTTTACAAAAGAAGGTCATAGGTGAATCCATTTCATCATACCTTTAACACATTGGCGGCCATTTGGATGCGTCTAAAATCACTGTAGACGGCCAGCATATGTAAACAGACTTGCACAGTCCGTAGGGCTGTTTGTAGAGCTACATCTATACTTTATAGTATTGCTATCTGTCCATTCTCATTGTGAATTGAGACCATAAACCGTCCCTTCAAAATGGCTTAAAGAAATAATTTTTTCATCAATACGTTCTCATTTTATAACGCTGTGAATATAAGCGTTATACAGGATTTGGTCTAGTATATTTCCTGGAAGGCTGGATAAAGGGCTAATAGCTACTAACGTTATATCCAATGGCATTTTGGTTATACAGAAGCTACAGTTAAAACTCAAACTGCATATGATCGGTACGATCCTCAAGCATGAATGCATGAAAGGGGGGGCGATGTAAGCTATTGTTAACAAACAATAGGGTACATTTTGTATGACAATCCGTATAAATGTGTTTTATATTAACACTTTGGCTGCCTAAGGTTAAATTCATGATATACCATAGATTGCCAGCGCTATTTGTCTATGGAGAAAGTCCCCTTCTTTGCAGGGCTATAACTTTTTTTAAATTCTATTGCTACATTGCCATTATTAGGGCCCATTCAAAGTCCTATATGTATTGTTCATTGTGTAGCAACGTTAAACTTTTTCATTCACATATTCATAGTAAAGTATGGTCTAATGTATAAGTATGTTTTCATCTCTTTCTGCAGCTTTCTCCAGAACGTGATATATAGCCCCAAATGCATTATATTGATGATGAAATACAGTTTGATGGCAATCAGCGCGATATAAAAAATTCCAACTAGACGTACTTCTAGAAGTTACTACACGTCATCTGATGTTGACCGGATGGGCGAGGGGGCGTTTATAATTCCGTGGGCAGCGTTATACCAATCATCTAATGTGGGTAAAATGTTGATAATAGCAGTTAGTATCGAAGACGGTAACGTTACACGCTGAAACTCACCCCAGTCTCCGCACGCCGTTGGGCGATCATCGTCGAGTAGAAATCGTATCATTATGGGATATATTTTTACCCGGTCCATCTCCAGCTTGTATAATGGTATATACGTCCAAATCATGTTGTTTATCGAGTTATTGCCAATCGATCACCGTGTAGCGTGACGAGCCAGAGTCCCATGACCCATAGCGAGCGCCCGGAAGTACTACGGTCGTCATGACAACCTCTATTCAACATCCTGTTTGGCGATTGCGCCGATCGGCCACCAGATGGCGCTCCTGAACCGCCAGAGAGCTCAGTGGGTCCTGCTGGTGGATCTCAGGCCAGCGGAGGGGACATATGAATCCGATCGCAGATTTTTGAAATATTGATATAAGGACGACGTAACGCGTCCTCCGGCACCTTTAGCATGGCCAGTAAAGACGTCTAAAGACGGGTCCCGGCACTCAAAGTGTTAAAAGAACACACCAACATTTTGGGGAAATTAGCTTATCGTCTTCTCCAGAGAGAGACAAGAAGATAGATACCAGTTTCCTCTCTGTGTGTTCAGTAGAAAGCTATCTGGCTGCATGTTAGCCTAGCTTAGCACAATGAGTGGAAGCGGACAGGACTGGTTAGCCTTCGGGAGAGGTGTTAGTTGGACAATGCCTAGGCAAACCGGTCATGTCCATTCATCAAATGTTGGCGTGTTCCTTTAAAGTGGAGGCATATTATCAACACAACCTTGGTCTCTACAACCGCTGGGCTGACACCATCCTCTGGGTCTGCAACGGATACCAAAGATGCCACACTTATTACACAGGCAAAACTCGTACTTATAATATGATTGTGGTGCAAACTCATTTATGTATTTGTATTATTAATTAATTAATTATATATATCTTTATTTTTTTTTAACGTTTGTTTCCATGTATTTGTCTTTCTGTGTCGCTGTCTGTTCTCGTATTGTCTCATCTTTTAGTTTGTTTGTCTGTTTTTAATTTAATTTAAATGTGCTTTATAAATAAAGTGGATTGGATTTTCTTGGGTGTTTCACTGGAGATAATTCATTCTACGTCTGTGCTGGAGAAAAATAATCCAATAAAATACTAATTATAAAAAAGAAAAGAAAAGCGGAATGACACGTAGCTCACTCTGGTGTGACGCGTTTATTTTCTTTAAACATCTGTAGGAACTACGAAAAATGCAGTTTGTGGTTAGAAGGACTAAGCGTCTGTCTACCACCACAGAGCCAAGCCAGTGGGATCGAATCCGGCTGTGGTGCCTCCGGCTTGGCCGACCGTCCATACTAACACAATTGGCAGTGTTAGCGGGTGGGAAGCCGGCGTGGGTGGGTCCTGGTCGTTGTAAACAGTGACTCCTATAGTTCGGTCGGGGCGCCTGCACAGCAAGGGAAGGATCTGGGAGAGGTAGTGTGACCTTCCACATGTTACACTCTCCCAGTGAGAGTCCGCGCTGCCAGGTGAAAAGAGGCGGTGGGCTGGCTACACATGTGTCGGAGGAAGCATGTGATAGTCTCCGCGGTCCGTGTACGAATTGAAAGTTCGTTTTTCATTTCAAACGGAAATACGAAAAAACGAGGTGTTTTCCCAGATAGCAAAAGGTGTTAATTCAATGTTGATTTATGGTCAAAATGCTTGATTTTTGGTTAAAGGTCGACGATTGATGGTGGATCACCCATTAACCGATGAACCAATTGACCAATGTTGAAAACATGTCATTGAATCAATATTGTTTTGTGGTTGCATTTTAATGATTGAAATGCCAATATCTAATAAATGTTGAATCAACGTATGCTGTTCAACGTATGCTGTTTGTCATCATTAAGTTTGTCATGGAGTGGACTGATCCGAATGCCCTCCCCCAATTTAAACAGATATGGTACGTCCCAGCCACATATCCTAGCTTCCACTATCGAATACAGCACTCTCTCATTGTGAACTGGCAACAGAACAGCAATGTCTGGATCCCCCGGATTTGATTCTACTGAGTGCTTTACAGTAAGTTTTGGCTATATTACTTTTATATTAACTGTGTTCAGTGAAAAATAACGTTATTGTGTGCTTATGCTGCAGTTTGGTAGGTAAATATATATATACGTCAACTAAGATAAATATTCGTTAGCGTGTACTTAATATAACTCTGGAGAGTGTGCAAGTGGAATCGTACAGTTGTTTAAGACCTATAACCAGTTATTTATTATTTCGATGTAATTATTCTAGCGCCAAACGAACAGAAATTGCGTGCTCCAATTGCATGCTTTGGTACTGAATGACGTTGTGCGACTCAGCCAATCAAAAGCATGCTTATTGGGTGAACCGGAAGTAGTCAAGGAAGCACGCGGTAGCTGGCCTAGTAAACACGTGGATCTGTAAATGCAACGTTGCCTACCAGACAACGGGACCGCGTGGTTCTTTTTGTATTGCTCCTGGCTGTTCAAACTAATTTTACAGTTCTGCTAGCTACATGCAGCATTTAGCGAGCTGGGTTAGCCGGCTAGTTGGCTTTGAATCCCGGCTGCGGCTAGGTAGCCAACTAGCTAAATGCCCCGCAACGGTGATGTCACCAAACAAAATGGCGCCGCCCATGTTGATAAAGCGCTTCACATAACAAATAATTTTTTCTTAGAAACTGCTTATTTTTATAATGTGATTTTTTCTGTGGCTTATCTAAATACTAATTTGATGCTATGACTATGTTTATATCGCTATATGCTTCATCTCCCCTTTAAGCTTAGGCACTCTTTCGAAGTTGGTTAAGGTTAGAGTTTGTCTTAGAGCATGGCGATAGAACGCCAGGTAGTTTGCAGGCTGTTTGGCGTGCCACTGGTCCTGCTAATGTTGAATGAATGAATGAAAACTTTATTTAACAGATTGCAGAATGGGTACAATACAGTATGGCTCAATACACACAATTGTTAAGGGGATGCAGACCAGAGAAAGACGTTTTTGTCTCGTTTACATCAGGGTCCCCCATTTTCAATTCATAGTGACATTTATGACATACACATGATGACATTTATGGCATAGGGACATACATGACATACAGATAGTATATAGTTAGACGCAGGGTTCGAATTATCACCTGAGAGCTATGGGGGCCCCCTGAATTTTTCTTTTTACTATTTTTTTCCTGAAATTGTGGCTGTTTTTGAAGTCATATTTAGAGGAATATCTCATTAGGATTAGTCTAATACTAAGTAATAATGACATCACACAACAGTCTAATCATTAGACTATTGTGTGATGTCATTATTCAGTCTCATTCTTAACCATCAATATTTGTTCATTTTCTTACTCACCTCTGATATATAATGCCATATTTACTTATTTGCATTTTGCATCTGATAAAATACAACAATTTAATTTAAAAAATTTGACAACATTTATGAACTTGAATTAACATTTATTTGTCTCTGCACTTATAAATCAAAAACTAACAAAATAATCTAATTGAAAATAAATAGTTGTATGGCACAACAGCAGCATTTATCAGGATACAGTGTAACATTATCATCTGATAATAAAATGAACATAAAATAAATACTTGTATAAATCTAAATAAATAATGTTTTTTTTTCATCTCTGTGGCAATGTGCTCTATGATATGTGCACAAGAATGATCGGATCGGTGAGCTGGCCCAACTGTCGCACCGTTCAACTCATTAAGTGTCATAAGGGGGTTCAATTTGGTATACGGCAACCTTTATTTAGCGACAGTATATGCTGCCCTGAATGAACTGGCTGTCTCCTTGAGCAAAGCAGATGTGATTTTGCTAACTTTTTTTGGAAGCACTTCCTTCTGGTTTTGACTTTCTATTTCTATAGCTTGCTTATGAGCAATGCTATCACTGTGCAAGTATATTTTCTTCCTCAACTTCTTGCTCTGAGAGCTTGCCACAGTCCCATTCATCCACTGCTCTGCCAAATGGGCTCCAAATGATTTATTTAACAATGTCTTGGCGTTTTTACATGGAAGGCAGCCAATGCATCCCTCCTTGGCAAATAACCAGCTATATTTATTTTTCCAAAAGTTCCACTGACTCGGACCCCAGCATTGTGGTGGTTGAGTAGCAGCACAGTCCAGGTCTAGTGGTGGAGACTCGGGTCTGGCAGTGGCAACCGGCGCGGTAACAATAACAGGTGCACTGCGCACAGGAGCAGCAGAGCTAACACTAGTACTAGCACTAACAGTGTCAACTTCAGTGACAGTAGCGCTGCTAGCTACTGCACTAACAGCGTCAGTATTTGGCCTTTTTATAAAACCAAAGCTGTACAGCTTTGTACAGCCTTGCGGCGGGTTGAGCCTTTTTTTTGGCGGTATGTGGCGTACTGTTTAGTGTTTATGTTTTCAGTTGCAGGACACGGACCGGCAGCTTTCTGTTTACAGCAGCTGCTTGCTGCTTCTTCTTCACTAGGTTGGAGTAGCGTTAAACTTATGGGCAACGCTCATGGGCGACGCATAGCGGCTTGGAGGTGAAATGCAGCCTATTCCACAACATTAATTACTCGGTTATTTTAAAAACTGAAAATAAAAATATGATCTATAAACAATTTATTTAGGTAACAAACAAAATACGAATTTGTGCATTTAAAAAAAAAAAAGATTATATAATTTTTTTGAGAGACCCCCACAGGGGGTCTTGACTATGGGGGCTCAGACTCTAGCTATGGGGGCTATAGCCATTAGCCCCCTCATAATTCGAACACTGGTTAGACGTTTGGTTATATCCATGGTATTTTATAATGAACAATATAACAATAATATAATAATGTACTCTCTTGATATTGATCAAAATGTAGAATTATGCAAGCGTTTCACCCTGCACATTGCAATGCAGCACATTAATCAGGACCCTCCCCCCTTTTTTCTTTCTTTTTCCAGAATCACGTACCAGTTTCAAGAAGCCGCGCGTTGCAGCAATTGAAGCAAAGACCTGTTCTAGCCAAGTAAATAGCACAATTTATGTACCATTACATTGACTACAGCACCTCATCACTCTAAGATGTCATCTTATTCTCGGGCTAAAAGACGTAGAATCAACAAATTAGTGAGAGAGACAGAGCAGGCTATCCTCACTGATTATAAGTTAATTGTTGCTGCTAATTCAAGGACAAACCATCACTCTTTAGAGAACACAGATCCTGTCACAGCCTCTACTGAGTGCCTGCTAGATTTACCAAAGACAGACTTGCCACTAGATTTAACAACTAGATCAGACTTGCCACTAGATTTATCAACTTCAGACTTGCCACTAAACAGACCACTAACTATCAGTTGTGGTATAATATCTAATGTTCTCATGTAAATATAGTCCCCTCCCCTATATCCCCTTACCTGTGCCCCCCCCTCTCTGTGGAATAAGACACTCCCCTCCCCTGTGTCCCCATTACCTGTACCCCCCCCCCCCATCTGACCTATCAAATGGGACCACACCCCCTCCTGTTAACTATATAGATCTCCTCTTGAGATCTATCCGGGCTTCTTACCTGGGTAAATTCAGCTGATCACCTGGGGGGAAACCCTCAGCCATTCTCTCTATGTATTCTATCTGTTTGGTTAATAAACCCTTGTTATTATCCAAACCTCGGTTGACTGAGCACATTCTTCATCAGGATATCTACAAATATCCCACAATTGGCGTCTACGAACTTGTGACGGATTTTTGCGTCCTCCCGGCGTGCTGTATCATTTCAACTATACAGAGAAAAGTGAGTATAATAGACTGGTCGACCAAAAATGTATGGAAAGGAATTAAAACCTTCCCGCTTTTCTCTGTGCCAGGTGAATATTACAGAATGTTGTCAAATATTGAGATCATGGCTGAGTAAGAATAATGTGCATTAATATATCTGATCTGTATTGAGAATCGTTACCAGGGCGCGCGTGCACCTGGGTCCTTATCAGGTGGTTCTGAAAGGATGGGTTATATGTGCTAGTCCCAAAAGTTTAGGCACAAAGGTTGAAGTGCTATTCCAGGTCGAGTCGGAGCCGACCAAAAGCTAAGGCACACAGTAAGGTTGTTGGTTTGCTAACCCAAGTCTAATTCAGACTAAAAATATAGGCAACAAAAGAAGATACGTGAGCTTATTATGATGTGATATCCTTGAAAACGCTACTCTGTTAAAAACGTTCTGTGATTCCTTTGCAAAGAGGCGGGAAGTAGGACCGAGAAGCTGATGGAATCATAATTAGAAATTACCAGAGTAGCGTCATAATATTCATTGTTTCAACCTCAAACTAAGCCCACAATCTCTTCCATTCCTGAAAACGATGTATTTTGGATTAAATTAACCAATTGATCAATACAGATAGCGGGAAGATGATCACGCGATGTCCTAGTAGTACATGATTATGCGATGTCCCGGGAGTACGTGAATGTACATTAAACGGGACATCAGTCGCGGAAAGTACATTAAACAGGACGTTAGTCGCGGGTTAAGAGGCCGAGAGTATGATTAAAAGGTATATATAATCTAATATATCGCTGGTAAATTTCGAAGTCAGGTTCGGTCGTTATGATTTTAATAACGATGTGTAGTTATATATCAAGGGTATAAATGCCTTGTCGCAGCAGCGTGCTGGCCGACTAAACGAACAGCGATCCAATACAGTCAGATATACACGCACGTTAACTTATATGTATTATTGTTGTTTTGTCTGTTTAAAGTCTCGTTTGTATTTGCGTGCGCCGAGCATTGAGAGACTAGTACCGTTATATTAGAGAATAACATTGAAGTGCAGTTCACGCGACAAACTAGGATAGTAATTTCCGGAATTAACAAAACGGCCCACGGGAACGACCATTTGGGGAAGTATAGTTTATCGTTTCAGTTTGTTTACGTTTTCACATATGAACAGGCGCGTTCATTCGGTAACAAAACGCTGGTTTAGGAATTCCAGGCTATTGAGAGCTCGTGGGAAAAATACTGTATGAATTGCAAAGCGTTATTTCCGAGGCGAATGAGAACGCACGAACGTCGCATGGAGCGATGACGTCACGCTATGCGCGCCGTTAAGTTATGATTTTATATTAAACTATCCATAGGCAAACGTAAAGTTTAATGTGCCCAAGGCCGAAGGTGCGTGAAATCCACTTGTAGTATATGTTTTATTTGTATATGTATGTGCGCGCTGCCATTGGAAAATGTTGAGCTGCGGTGGCGAGATGCGGGTTGCATTATCCCAGACCACCGGAGAAACGAGCCGAACATTGCATTGACGACACGTAACGGATCCAAAGTCAACACAACAGCGTCCCCGGTGAGTATGAAAATCATAAATATAGATGCTTTGATTGATTGATTGAAAACTTTATTAACAGATTGCAGAATGGGTACAATACAGCACAGCTCAATACACAATTGTTAAGGGGATGCAGACCAGAGAGAGACTTTAGTCTTGTTTACATCAGGGTCCCCCATTTTCAATTTATCAGAACATATTATGACATACATAACAGACAGATAGTCAGTACTGCTACATCTATACATTTATGACATACCAGATTTGCAAATTCAGTACTTTTTGTGATACAAAAGGAGTCAAGAAAAGGGAGTCATTTGACGTAGAAACTGTACATATACACAACTATCATCTCAGTTACAGCAAATTACAACTATCTCAGATCACTTGAGTGTTTATGTTGCTTTAATTTACACATTATAAGTCACATAAAGCTAATTACAATGTCTGTTTCAGAATTATAATACATCTGTGGGCGTACCGGCCATACTGACCAAAACGGAGAGTTAAACAAACACTCCCGGTTTCCAGTATACGGCAGTACAGGAATTGTAGTCCACATAAACAGCGTTAGATTAGGCTTTATAAGCTTTTAATGTTGAAAAACTTGGGCACAAACAACATAGATCATGTTTAAAAGTAAGATGTTTAGGTTATATTCACCTGAGTTAATGTGTTTATCTAAATAACCAATGAAAGATAACTAGCCCTTTCCATTGTAAGACATTTTTAAACATGATTCAAAATGTGTGGTTCCACATTCATATGATGCTTGTGTACATATGCGATATGATTGATAAATGATAACACTATCATTACATCCTAGGACGGGATGGATGAGAAATAGCTGATGTTTTGTTAAGCTCACAGACAATCAAGGAGAACCCACTCAGATGGTCTTAGAAAAGAGTGGAAAATTAACATGTGTTTGTATTTACAGATCTGGCGCTGAGGCGAGATGCAAAACAGTGCATGACTACACCCAAATTGTATCACAAAAGACAGAAAATCCAACAATTTGCATGTCAACCGAGAGACAGTGCAGAGCTGAGAGACAATCGATTGACCATTTAAAACAAATCTGCATCCAAATACCTACATGTAAATTGTGTTTACAGGAAGCAAACAGACAATCAAGAGAGACGATAGCAGACACTATTCAAGATGGGCACTGGAAACCCACAGGGTATGGTGTAAGAGAAACAAAGCAATGCAAATGCTCTGCACTATGACCACACCTAGAGACTCAACTTAGTATAGTATAAACACAGGTGATGATGTTGCAGTCATGAAAATCTACCTAATTCCCATACTAACAATAACTAACCAGTCGTTTTCATCATCTCTTTTCAAGAGGCACACGAATTAGAGATGAATTCTGAATAAAACCAGACAAAGTAATATGTGCCCGAGATGAAAGATTAATGATGAAAACAACTTTACTTACAATCTCCTCCTTCTATTCTCTGTTTATAACCAATAACATGCATGACTATTCTTTAGACTATTCTTTTAACAACTAATACATTTCCATGACTGCAAATTATCAACCACCAAAATTGAAGCACAATTATCTAAATATACAAGATATCAACAACATTGATCATTTAGCTGACACTTTTATCCAAAGCGACTCACAGGTTCTGTACGACAGGACATCAGGCAGGGCACACCTCTATCAGCTGAGTAACAATGGTCATCAAAGTGTTGAGTGCTACAGTGTAGGTTAGTTTATTAGGACAAATGCATGACAGTAAGGTTAGTTAGGGTTAGATGACAAAACGAATGATTGTTTTTCATGCAAAATTAACTGGCTACCTAGATTTTATATTTTTTCCCCATGCTAAATTATGACGAGCCACGCTGAGACGTGAAGAACAACCGAGAAGTCATGGCGAGGTAAGTATCTTGAAGAAGCACACCATCGTACACGGCCTGAGGTAAGATCAACTTCAATTAACATCACAGACTATAAAAAAAAAGAGCTATTTCATCTGATTCAAGACTTTGGCCATTCATTTACAATTTTATTTAAAGCCTAATGCTGTAAGATCTAGTTAGATACAAGATCTGATAAGATTGTAGTGAATGTGACCTTCTTAACATAAAGAATCACTGCTAATGCAATTGGCTTGCATTTCCTATTTTCAATTAAGTGATTTTATTTGCAATAAATTGAATTAACCCTAAATGATTTTCCTCTGTAGCAGAAAGGCGTTGAATCATTTATGTGAGGAGTTTTCTAAGGCAGTTTTTATCATCCTCAGATCACGAATTGGTGAGAGGACAGGACGAGGAACACAACCCAGCGACCTGAGCGACCCACGACAGCATACTACCACCAGGGACGCCGCCAAGGAGCTGCGGACACAACCAGAGGCGACGACAACAACCGTGGGAGAACCACCAGCCCACACAACACAGACGTCCCCAAAGGAAGGGGAGCAGAGACAGAAAGGACGACATGCAGCCTCACCCCAGCGACCCGCGGCAGACCATCTGCAAACGGGAACTGAAGTCCCCAACCATCAAGGTGGATTCCCATGACAAGATTGTCATCCGTGTGAGAGAGAGCGTCCTACTGACTAGCCACTACACCGGCGGGCCCTCGCCCTCCATCAAGTGGTACCGCAATGACGAGGAGAGGACAGCGAAACCAGCACAACACATTCAAAAACGCCCACCCCCTCGCCCCTCTAGTACCGCGATGACGAGGAACGGGGGGGACCAACCACCACACAGCACGTTCAAGAACGCCCTGACCACCATGTCTCTAGGCCTGATAGGGGCCAAGCGTGAGCACAGTGGCAGACATGTGATGGTGGTGGAGAACAACATAGGCTAGGAAAAGAGTCTG
This sequence comes from Notolepis coatsorum, assembly GCF_963971535.1. Classification (NCBI taxonomy): domain Eukaryota; kingdom Metazoa; phylum Chordata; class Actinopteri; order Aulopiformes; family Paralepididae; genus Notolepis; species Notolepis coatsorum. The sequence continues at coordinate 195,492,037 of NC_140168.1, forward strand.
TAAGACCACTATAGTTGACTGCTACAAGTGACCCTTGACAGGGAATGGACGGCGACCAGTGAATATTCCCGACTGCATCGTCAAGAAGAGACACATAGCAAATGAGACCTGTGGACCAAGAGACTTCTGAACACACATTGTCCAAATTGTTATGTATTTATTTACTTTTTACTGTCTTACTGCCACACGACAGGCTCACAGAAACATCAACTGAATGTACGATACGTTCAACACACAGCAGGTCACCACAGAAGGACACATCCCTGGCAGAGAACAGATGGTCAACAGCGACGCAGCAACTGTCAGATTCACAAACAAGAGCTGTTTCACAAAGTTCATATGTATCAAGAAAATTATGAACTAAGAATATGATTAAATACAACCAATAAGATTGCAATAACCAATTTATAATAACAATAAGGAATGATCACAGAGTCACATTGAAAATTATATTGTTAACAAGACAGAACTAGTTGGGTTATTCCAAGTCACCAAGGTTGTTTTGACCATTGATAGTAAACACCACAGCAAAATACTAGAACAATGCATAACGATTATCATAATCACCTTTTATATCAGTTTTTATACAAACCACTAGATTAACGGTTTTAAATGTTTTTGTACACATTAGCCACTAAGTTAATCCTTATGTGTAAATCCTATTCCTAATAATTATGCACACAATTTTGTTTTTTCACCCTGTGCACTCTGACCACACAGAAACAGTGCATGTATTTAATTGGTTTATTACGATGCCTGTATGCACAACGATCACATTAGCTCCCCTGAGTCACGACATGAACGACTGAAGGTATGCCAAGATATTTGCACAGCGATAGCTTCTAATGATTATGTTAATTGTTGTTTGATATCAGAGATGAGGACCACTCATTGATATAGGTATTTTGAGCGATTAATAAAAGAAAAGGGTGATATCTATTCCCACATCTCTGATATCAAAATAACACAGACCGCAGTCCAGTCGATCATGTCATGAATCATGTATGTAAATAATTCTATTTTAAACTGTTATGCCAACAACCAGATCACATTGGCCAAAATTTTCATTATTTTAATTGTTTTCTATTTTCACTTTTACCTGTTCCAAACAATCCTGGTATATTATACATTAATCTCACCCACATTATAAGAAAGAAAAGTGAGTATTGTGGTATAATATCTAATGTTCTCATGTAAATATAGTCCCCTCCCCTATATCCCCTTACCTGTGCCCCCCCCCTCTCTGTGGAATAAGACACTCCCCTCCCCTGTGTCCCCATTACCTGTACCCCCCCCCCCCCCCCCATCTGACCTATCAAATGGGACCACACCCCCTCCTGTTAACTATATAGATCTCCTCTTGAGATCTATCCGGGCTTCTTACCTGGGTAAATTCAGCTGATCACCTGGGGGGAAACCCTCAGCCATTCTCTCTATGTATTCTATCTGTTTGGTTAATAAACCCTTGTTATTATCCAAACCTCGGTTGACTGAGCACATTCTTCATCAGGATATCTACAAATATCCCACACAGTGATCAAAGTGAAAATATTGACTCACCAGGTGAGTCAAATGCACATTTTGAAAGTATAGCTGGGGATGACGAAATTGAACCTGAACATGTCTTTGACAGTGATGAGCATAATGAAGATTTCCTCGTGACAAGTTTAAAATATTGGGCAACATCCTATTCAGTCTCTCTGGTTGCACTATCATCTTTGCTGTCCATTTTGAAGATGTTTCACCCAACCCTTCCTAAAGATGGAAGCACATTGCTAGGAACACAAAAACATGTGCCTACCACTAAGATTGAAGGGGGAGAATACTATCATTTTGGTTTAGTTCTAAACTTCAGTTTTGGCCCATACTTGGAAGTCTCAAATGTGACTACACAAAGTCCCCATTTGTTGTTGGCATGTTTTGTGATCTAAGCAAGCCAAAGAGTGTTTTTGAATACCTAGAGCAGTTTGTCAATCGCCAAGGGAACAAGACTTCAATGAGGCAGAATCATTACTGATGGAGCAATCAGTCCGTCAAAAGATGGTAATTTATTGAACTGCATTCATTTATCAAATGTAGATCATTTCAGTGTGGTCTTGTTCAGGGGAAAATGTGTTTAGTAGTAGGGGAGGGTGAACAAACAGCCAAAAAGGACAGGCACATCTATATACCTATATAGGCTGGATTAAAGTCATAAATGTGTTTAGCACTTTCTAGTTCAAAACGTGTTAGAGCTTGTATATCTGCTATTTATGAAACGTTTTGAAATTGTTCAAATATACCGTTTACATATGGACAGGAGGGTTAATGTGGTTAAACCTAACGACTGGCATGGGCTGGAATATCAGTGCATGCATAAAGTGTGTGTATAAACAATTGGTTGTTCTGTGTTCATAAAATAAATGTTATGCTGTTTCTAATGCAGGGCCTTCATTTTCTTCTCACTGATTTAGATTTCTCGCCTGGCTTTGGTAGGAGGCACCAATTCAGAGAACCTGATCAGACTGATGTTGAAAACTGCTATGACCAACGCCCTGGCCAGTGGGTTCAACTGGGCTGGAAACAAAGACAAGCGTTGTTCAGAAAGCAATAAGCCATTCAAGCACACAACACTACAACCCTGCATGTTTGGTGAGCTTCCTCCCCTGCAAACTACTTCATAGGTTAAGTTTAGGTAGTGAGGCATGACTGTCTGCTGGTGATTCAGAATATAATTATGCTGTTGCAAAAACTTTAAAAAAGTGTTATGTTGGAATAAAGTGATGAAAGTGCAACCTATAAGAAATGGACAACGTAATTGGTGAGCTTTAGAGGTGCATGGATACACATTGTATTGCCTAGAATGGTGTCAGGCTAGGCGATTGCTTCTCTTTCCTGTCCAGTCTAACTGGATGCTGACTGTAGCTTGTTACTGTAGACCTACAGAGTGAGTAATTGAGTGATTAAAAAAAATCACACTCGTGTGAAGTGAGGGGTGCTCTTATCATCGTACATCATCTCACCTCTCTTCCTCACTTTTTAATTTTTGTGTCTATCAGCTGCTGCTCGACAGTTTGACCCCAAGCTGACCGACCAGGACTACAGCGAAACTGTCAAGAAGTGGCTTCGTTATGCGCCAGACCGGGAGGGAGGCATCTCAAGGAACCGAAGTGACCCAAACTTAAGTCAAGCGAACCAGAGTCAAACTTAGGGTACCCCAGCACACACTGTTTCCCTGGTTCATACAGTACAACGCCTCTACTTCCTCAGGCGCCTAAGGAAGTTCCAAGTCAGTCAGAAGATCCTTAAGAACTTCTACTCATGTACAATAGAGAGCATCTTGACCGGCAACATCACCTCCTGGTTTGGGAATAGCACTGCACAAGACCGAAGCAGACTACAAAGAGTGACACGTTCAGCCGAACGCACAATTGGAGGGGGGCTCCCCACCCTCCAGAACATTTACAACAAGCGTTGCAAGGGCAAGGCTAAGAGAATCATTAAAGACTCCAGTCACCCGAACAACTGCCTCTTTGAACTGCTGCGGTCAGGCAAGCGATACCGGAGTCTCAAGGCGAGCACAGAAAGACTCAGAAGAAGCTTCTATCCCCAGGCCATCAGGCTGCTAAACGAACAATGAATGAACACTACACAACAACAACCACCAAACGCACATAGCACACACATCCACACGCACACACTCACTTTAAACAAACACACTGTAGCACCCACTCCACACACTTTATAGCACACACCCACTTTAAACAAACACACTGTAGCACCCACTCCCCACACTTTATATTTATTGATGAAGGATTGCACTACAACTCGTACACCTTACTGTAAATTGTACCGAAAGTATTCTGTACTTCTGTATGACAACTATTAAAGAACTTGAACTTGAACTTGAACCCTCATGGACACTGTTCTTCCATGGACAGCATCTACTTGAATGACTTGCTGCTTCAGCCTGTTCTTGGAACCGAAGTGACCCAAACTTAAGTCAAGCGAACCAGAGTCAAACTTAGGGTACCCCAGCACACACTGTTTCCCTGGTTCATACAGTACAAGGCTTACCCTCATGGACACTGTTCTTCCATGGACAGCATCTACTTGAATGACTTGCTGCTTCAGCCTGTTCTTGGAACCGAAGTGACCCAAACTTAAGTCAAGCGAACCAGAGTCAAACTTAGGGTACCCCAGCACACACTGTTTCCCTGGTTCATACAGTACAAGGCTTACCCTCAAAATTTGCTTTTCATTTATCTATTTATTTAACTGTATTAAACAATATAAAACGAATTGGCCATAATTGACTGAGCAAACTAATGCTTACTGCTGTAACCTACTAATAACACTTAAGTAAATCTGAAGATTATTATATAGCAGATGCCTTGGAGGATAAGTCGTGGACAACTGTAGCGTGTGCTTGTTTATACATAACCCCTTTCATGACTGTGATGCTTGAATACAGGTGCAGGGCTTGCATCACAGTCATGAAAGTCTAGTTTATACAGAGCTGGTGGTATGACTTGCTGGCTGAAATACGGACAAGGGAACTAGGTAGCGGGGCTATATTACTTTTAACATGTGCTTAAACCCAGTGTTCTCGAGAGTATGGTCGCAGATCTGCTGCTATAAAAACACCTATGGCGTTTGTTATTGTTTTGGCCCGGTCTGCATTAATAGCGAGATGCTGCGTGAATGCAACGGGGACAACGGAGTATGGTCGCAGATCTGCTGCTATAAAAACACCTATGGCGTTTGTTATTGCTTTGGCCCGGTCTGCATTAATAGCGAGATGCTGCGTGAATGCAACAGGGACAACGGAGTATGGTCGCAGATCTGCTGCTATAAAAACACCTATGGCGTTTGTTATTGCTTTGGCCCGGTCTGCATTAATAGCGAGATGCTGCGTGAATGCAACGGGGACAACGGAGTATGGTCGCAGATCTGCTGCTAGAAAAACACCTATGACGTATGTTATTGCTTTGGCCCGGTCTGCATTAATAGCGAGATGCTGCTTGAATGCAACGTTCAAGCAGGGGGGATTTAAGTTCCGCAAAAAAAGGTTCCATACCCTTGCAATCGCTCGGTGCACAGCGCGTACTGTACCGGAGGACCACATTGAGGTGGTACAGTACGTATCCGCGTACCGTTACACCCCTAAGAAACATACTTTTCCGGACAGATCATCTGAGCTCCACTGTGTTTAAATTCAAATCCTCTGCCATTGTTATTTAACCCTTGTGTCTGAAAACTAAAGTATTATACTCTTATTAGGGGACTAAATTGAAAAACTCCATAAACAGATTATGTTGAAATAATTTCCCACTTTCTTTTCCATAAATATTTTATTCAACTTCAGCCCTGATCATAACCATTTTTTATATATTTTTTGTAATGAAATACTCCCACTTTTCTGAAAAGAGTTGTTAAATATGACAAAAAAAACAATATGTGGTGGTTATGATCGGGCTGAAGTTGAATAAACAATTTATGAAAGAGAGTAAAAAAAAATACACGATAATTAAAAGATTATGCCACATATTATATTGGCTACAAACATAATCACTGCAAAGTTATCAAACAAATAAGAATCTGATCAGACACAAGGGTTAAGTTGTTGTTCCGTTTCTAATTTCCTCAAAAACATCTAGTCTAGTTAATGTGATCAATATTATTTGACAATTGATGCTTTTTGTTGGCAATTTCAGTCAGTGAGCTCATACTTTGAGCTCATACATTTATAGTTAAAATGATTGAGACAATGCAATCTTGTCTTCGTTGTGCATGAATGCGTGTGCTCACCACACACGATACGTGTGTCACTATTCTGGCAGTGGCTATATATAGTATTGTTAATGAAAGGTCTGTTATAAGGTCTGTTATTTAATGTTTGTGTAAAAGGTTAACTGGTCACTGTGGAAGTATGATGAGACCCTCTTGAAAGAATTTTTTTTTTTTATATTAAAGTCATGTTGTCATTTTTGTTCACACATTTTTGGAAATATGGTCATATAAGAATTTTGAACAACCACTAATACACCGTCTGCCAACAATAGTGTGTTTAACAGCAGGAAACAAACATGTAATGTTATGATGTATACATATCAGCAGCAATATTTTAATGTAAAATGTACATTAATCAGTATTGATTCCTTAACTTTACAAGTTACAAGTAGATGTACAAGTTACAAATGTACAAGTAGATTACCATTTAGATTATGGTTGAATAAACATTGATGCCTAACATTGATTCAATATAAAATCAACTAAAATGTGCATGTAGATTACCATTTAGATGATGGTTGAATCAACATTGATATAGTATCAGTTATGGTTGAAACCTAACGTTGATTCAACATGTAAGTCGTAGACAACGATTTGTATAATTTCGATGTCAGGCTTTAACATAGATTCAATATTTCTGCCTAACCCTATTTCAACGTTATTCACAAATGTTTTGCTATCTGGGTTCCTATTTCCGTTTGAAACTAAAATCGAAAAAAACTGGGGAAAACTGAAATACGGAGCTGTTTTTCGTATTTTGGTAAATAATGGTCCGTGTACGTTTTGATAGTTCGTTTTTCGTTTTTGAACCATGTGACAAGTACAATTTTCAATGTAAAAGCCATGCACGATCTAACGTTAACGAATATGTATAATATTATGAATAAATACATAAATACATGCATACAGATCTATACCAGGGTAACATTATGATACATACATTTTTTGTTTTGTGCATTTAATTTAGACATGATATTTTATGTGAAGTAATAGCCTAATAATATGGAAATAGCCTGTGTGGTCTGTCCCAAATAGTGTTGTCTAAACGCACGTTATACATATATCCTAGTTCAGTGGTCGGCAATACGGCAATAGGCGGCCCGCAGGCCGAAATAGGTCCGCTAGCAATAATATCTGCCGGTCAGATTATTTTGAGAATATGATTTGTGATGAAGACTCGCTTTATTGTACACTCTTAGAAGTAGAAGAGCCTCGAGGAACCTTTTGGAGTTCCTCACCATTGCCACTGTGGAGGAACCTTTTCAGTTCAAAAAGGTTCCTTGAGGAACCCCTGCAGGAGGAACCTTTTCAGTTCAAAAAGGTTCCTTGAGGAACCCCTGCAGGAGAGGTTCCTCGAGGAACCCCTCAGAAAGGTTCTTCAAGGAACCGCTTTGTGGGGTTTGGGGTTCCTAGAGGTGGGCATAGATTAATTTTTTTAATCTAGATTAATCTATCTGCAATCCTGGATTTAATCTAGATTAATCTAGATTAAAATGGCGAAAAAAAAAGAAAAAAAAAACCTGCCGAAGGCATTCAAAATATGTGTGTTCCTTATGTTTCTCAGGCCAGGTGGCCCATTACACCATGAGCCCATCTCCCGTTTCCAAAATGCATTACAGACTGTTTGAAAAAGCTGTTTTGCTATGATAATTGGTAATGAAATATCAAAATAATGTTCAATAAGATGTACTTGTGTTTAATGAGTTGTTTTATTCAGAAGTTAACACAAATAAATAATATTACCAGTACAGTACAGTATCTAGCACACTCTCAGGAGCAAAACAGAAAGAATCATTTCAAACTTGAACTATGTGACATGGCTTGAATCAACTGCTCCAGTGGAGTTGCTCAGTTGCCAATGGTGTCAACTGTGGTTGTACTGGGCAGCTCCCAGGTGTGAATGGAACTGTGTGAATGTGAAGCAGGGTGTTCCTGAAAAAGAGCATCTGTGCTCAGCGAACCTACCCTGGGTAAATAAAGGTAAAAAAAAAAAAAAAAATGTAGATTAATGCGTTAATTATATTATCGCGCAATACTAGTATAGCGTTAACGCAGCACGTTAACGCCGTTAACGGCCCAGCTCTAATATATATATATATATATATATATATATATATATATATATATATATATATATATATATATATATATATATATAATTGCACAAATGTTTAACATGCAACGCTGAGACCTGGGCTCGAAGCCATCGTCTCCTGTTTTGGTGGCAAGCATGTTACCTACTGCACCACTTAGTCACCCTGTATTGGGGAGGTGTTTTTGGCCAACATCTATGCTACACTCTTAGAAGTAGAGCCTCGAGGAACCTTTTGGAGTTCCTCACCATTGCCACTGGGAACCCCTGCAGGAGTGGTTCCTCGAGGAACCCCTTAGAACGTTTCTTCAAGGAACCGCTTTGTGGGGTTTGGGGTTCAATTTTGAACTCATTAAAAGTATTATTATTATTATCAATATAATTATTGACATTGCACAAATGTTTAAAAAGCACACACTTGGTTATATTATAACCAAGAGGACTGTATTATATGGAAATAAATTCGATTTAGGTCCGAGGAACCTTGCTTAAGTTATGTTTGGAAGAAATATGAAAAGCTGCTAGGCTAATCTAATTATAAGTTAAACAACGTTTTAATATTTTGTTTATTTTTTTATTAAAAGGCTAAATAAATTATTTAAGAATCACCTAAATGTTTTTTTGTGCTGAGATACTTGAATATCAGTAAAGTACTATATCTTTCCAGAATGATTTCGAGAAACAACAATTATAAAATGACTGATATTCTGTTTCATTTACACAGAAGGAAAGGCTTGTAGTAGCTTCATTAATTAATTTCGAAAAATATCCTATAGGAACCCTTTTAAAAAAGGTTCCTACAGGAACCCCTTCTGAGTGAAAGGTTCCTCCAGTAACCTCTCCTCTAAATTGAGCTGTTAAAGGTTCCTCCTGGAACCGCCCAAGCAAGCAAGGTTCCTTGAGTATCCATAGAGTTCCTTGAGGCTCTCCTAATTCTAAGAGTGAGGAACCCTTTTAAAAAAGGTTCCTCCAGGAACCCCTTCTGAGTGAACGGTTCATCCAGTAACCTCTGAGCTGTTAAAGGTTCCTCCTGGAACCACCCAAGCAAGCAAGGTTCCTTGAGTATCCCCAGAGTTCTTTGAGGCTCTCCTAATTCTAAGAGTGTATAGGTAAAGTTAGAAAGATATTCACAGATTCAAATTTCCGCGGTCAATAATTCTTAAGCAAAATGTTTTTAAAACACAAAGGACACCTCTTTCCTATCGTAGTAAGGTAGACAAAGAGCTACAACCTTATTTTCACCTAAACGAGGCGAGCCGGCCTCGGAGCTGTACATTTAATAATAATATTGATCTATATGTGCAGTCGGCCTTGAGGCAAGTGCGCAGCCAGGGACCGTCTAAAAAGTGCAACACCGAAAAGAGACACTACAAAAAGATTCAATAACTGCACTGTCATACAGTGTATAGTGTCACCAAAATCACTGCACACATCATCAGTGGTATCCTATTGGTTATACTACAACACTTAGATTTGAAAAAAATGCTTTTTCATAATTCTGGGGATTTTGTATTAAAAAAAACATTAAATATCTTCACTCTTATAGAGTGTAGTGTCACCAAACTCACTTAACAGATCAATTGTATCCTACTGGTTATACTACAACACTTATATATATATAATTTTTCATAATTTGGGGGATTTTTTATTGGGGAAAATAGTATAAAATAGTTCACTATTGTACACTGTAGTACCATCAAATTCTGTTCAAAAAAGCATTGCAAAATCATCACAGTAGAAAAATATTGCACATCGGCAGAAGATATTGCACATGAACCATTATTGCATTATTGCACATGTCCCAACATCTGTCATATTGCACATACAATTATATATTATAGTGAGGTAGATGTAGATGTGGTGGCAATGCGGGGGGGGGGGGGGGTGATTGTTCAGTTCAGTGATGGCTCTCGGGAAGAAGCTGTTCTGCAGCCTGGAGGTGCAGGCTTTGAAGACCCTGTATCGCCTCCCAGATGCGAAATTTTTTTCCGTAGACGCATTTTGAGGAGACACTCTCTGATTGGCCACTGACATGTGTGCCCAATCGCGTGACGAGCTGTGTCTTTGCCCATTTCCGGGTCTAACAGCCTGCAATCTACCTAACGCCTAGTTTATTACTGTTTTTTTTTTATCATCTTTTTCCCCCCTCCTTTTTCCGATTTTTCTCCCATCCCACTGTTAGTCGTTATGCCAATTCCCAACCCCCTTCCTGGTTGTTGCGCACTCCCCCCTACTGTTGGTCCGGGAGGCCGGAGACTGTCACATGCTTTCCTCGGACGCATGTGCAGCCAGCCGGCAGCCAGCCTGGCCACGCAGATTCTCACCAGGAGAGTGTAACGTGTGGAAGGTCACACTACCTCCCTCCAGATCCTACCCTCGCTGTGCAGGCGCCCCGACCGAACTGTAGGGGTCGCTGTCCACAACGCCCAGGACCCACCCATCAGCTTTCCCACCCCTAACACTGCCAATTGTGTTAGTGTGAACGACCAGCCAAGCTGATAGCAACGCCGAGAGCTTGACTCGAACCCAGCGCCTCCAGCGTTGATGGCGAGGATGCTGCAAGCTCTGCGGAGGCAGCGCGTTCTGAAGATGTCATCCAGAGTGGGCAGGGGGACACCGATGATTTTTTTGGCAGGTGTTTATGACTCTCTGGAGGGATTTTCTTTCATATTCTGTGCAGTTTGCGTACCATGCTATATATATTTTTTTATCTTAGGGGGGCTTCAGCCAGGGTCTAGAACCGCCACTGGCTTGCACACAGATGGTTATCTTTGACTTTGAAAATGATTTTGTTTATGGAATTTATTCTTATAATTAATATATAATACGTATATAAAATTCATTTAAAAAAAAAACTTCAGAGTTGATAACTTGACACTTTAGGGAGTGCAATTAACAAAAATTTAACTCGGAGCAGTGTTATTTGTATAATCCCCTTAGTGCTACTTTAACTCTGTTTTGTAGTTAAAGAAGGAACTGGCATAGTGTTAAATGTTTAACTATTTTACAAGTGTTAATTGGAGCTATATAAACGCTGAAAAAGTGTTGAAATCAACTCTGGGAGTTAATTCAACACTGGTCTTTTTGCTGTGGGCCGGTCCTTCAATGTGTCCAATAGACTGCTGCAGTCATTCTAGTCTGTAGTGGCCAGCGTCCTCTTCTATGCTGGGGGGGCTACATCAACTCAAGCGACACCAACAAACTGAACAAGCTGAGCTCTGTGGTGGGAGTCCAGCTGGTCAGACTAGAGGTGATGGCAGAGAGGGGGATGAGAAGGAAGCTGGCTGCTATCCTGGAGAATCCCTCCCACCCCCTCTACGAGCTAGTCAACATTGACATTTACATTTAGTCATTTAGCTGACACTTTTATCCAAAGCGACTTACAAGTTCTATACGACAAGACAGCAAGAAGGGTACAACTCTATCAGCTGAGTAACAATGTTCATCAAAGTGTTGCGTGTTACAGTGTAGGTTCGTTTATTAGGACAAGTGCATGACATTATAAGGTTAGTTAGGGTTAGATTTTCTTTCCCTTATTTCAGATACTGGTTGGAGAAGTGCGTCTTTAGTCGACGGCGAAAGATTGGACGGGATTCGGCTGTCCTAACTGGGGTGGGTAGTTCATTCCACCATTGTGGGGCAAGGACTGAGAATAGGCGGCTTCTCTTTGATGACCCTCCCAGAGCTTGGATAGGAGTAGGTCTGAGACAGCCAGAAGATGCAGAGCGTAGGGGTCTTGAGGGTGTGTAGTTAGAGACCATTGACCGGAGGTAGGCGGGAGCGATTCCCTTTGCCGCACGGTATGCTAGGTTGAGGGCCTTGAAGCGGATACGTGCAGCAATGGGGAGCCAGTCAAGAGGATAACCAGTAGGATAACATTGATGTGTGAAGTGAGTTTGGTGACACTACACTCCATAAGAGTGAAGATATTTAATATTTTTTCCTATACAAAATCCACAGAATTATGAAAAAGCATTTTTTCCAAATCTAAGTGTTGTAGTATAAAAACACTATAATATAATAGGATACCACTGATGATGTGTGGAGTGATTTTGGTGACACTATACACTGTATGACAGTGAAGTTGTTGAATCTTTTTGTAGTGTCTGTTTTCGGTGTTGCTCTTTTTAGACGGTCCCTGGCTGCGCACTTGCCTCAAGGCCGACTGCACATATAGATCAATGGGTCTCATTCCCGAAAATGTTTCAAAGAGTTATTCTGGAAGACTTATCTTGGAACCACTGAGACAGAATCAATGACAAGTTCACTCTGAGTCCTGAACGTGCTGGTAATATGTCTTAAGTGGCTGAAACGATTGCACAAATGATATGATCTGATATCTGCTTGGAGAATGTCATTCTGTCTTAAACTCGAAACGCGCGTTCCAGTTCAGGTCATTTGCATACAAAACAACGCCTCCAGAGCTCCTTATAAGGCAACTAGTGATGCAGCTGTGTGAAAATGGAATGGCGGAAGTGCTTTGCGAGTCTTGCGAGCCAACACTTTGATCGCCATGGTTAAATTCTTAATTTACCATCCCTCGCCATCTCTATTTGTCTATGGAGAAGTTCCCCTTCTTTGCAGGGCTATAACTTTTAAAATTGTATTGCTAAATTGACATTATTATGGCCCATTCAATGTCCTATATCTATTGTGCAGGGTGTAGCAACGTTATACTTTTTCATTCACATATTCATACTAAAATACGGTCTAAAGTATAAGTATGTTTTTATCGTTTTCTGCAGCTTTCTCCAGAACGTGATTTATAGCTCCAAATGCATTATATTGATGATGAAATACAGTTTGATAGCAATCGGCGCGAGATAAAAAAAATTCAACTGGACGTGGTTCTAGAAGTTACTACGTATCATCTGATGTCGACCGGATGGGCGGGGGGTCGTTTATAATTCCGTGGGCAACGTTATATCATTCATCTAGTGTGGGTGATATGATCATCAGAGCAGTTAGTAAAGAACACGTTGGAAAATAATGCTGGATCTTACCGTATCTTCCTCGCGCGGTTGGGCGATGAGCGTGGAGCAGAGATATTCCTATTATGGGATGTCGAAATACCCGATCCATCTCCAGGTTGTATAATAGTATATACGTCCAAATCATGTTGTTTGTCGAGTTATTTGCACCGATCAGTGTTCACTGTGTCAAGATGGAGTCCTGCTAATGATAGCGAGTGCCCGGACGAAATATGGGTGAGCACCACTTCATCCACATGACTTCCTGTTGGGCGATCTGCTGATCGGCCACCAGATGGCGCTCTTGAACCGTTAGAGAGTTGAGTGGAGCTCAGCAGTATATCTCAGGTCCCCGGAGGAGAAATATGATTTCGATCACAGATTTTTGAAATATTGATATCAAAGACGTGTTACGGCGTCTTCGGCAGAATGAGCATGGCGGGCAATGACGAGTTTCGGCGTTTCCGGCGATTAAAGTGTTAAGTAATTAATTCCAAGGAGGCCTGTAGCATTGACATGAAGGATCACTATGAGAACACAGTCTGTCAAGTTAATAACATTTTAAATTAGTCAATCAATCATAAGACTGCTCCTCAGCACTCTTAAATCTGCTCTCAGCCACGATCAAAACTGATCTCAGGAAAATTTGGGGACTCCCGCTCTCAGCCCTAATATGTCTTAAATGGCCCGAAATCTGGCTAAGACGAAATTTTTTGTCGTAAATTCATTCGAGAATGAGACCCAATATTATTATTAAATGTACAGCTCGTTTTGGTGAAAATAAGGTTGTAGCTCATGTCTATCTTACTACGATAGGAAAGAGGTGCCTTTGTGTTTTAAAAACATTTAGCTCAAGAATTATTGACCGCGGAAATTCAAATCTGTGAATATCTTTCTAACTTTACCTAAGTCTCCCGATTCCGATACAATAAAGCGAGTCTTCATCACAAATCATATTCTCAAAATAATCTGACAGATATTATTGCTGTCGGACCTATTTCGGCCTGCGAGCCACCTATTGCCGACCACTTAACTAGGATATCTGTATAACGTGCGTTTAGACAACACTATTTGGGACAGACGGACCACACAGGCTATTTCCATATTATTAGGCTATTACTTCTTCACATAAAATATCATGTCTAAATGAAATGCACAAAACTAAAAATGTATGTATCATAACGTTACCCTGGTATAGATCTGTATGCATGTATTTATGTATTTATTCATAACGTTATACATATTCGTTAACGTTAGATCGTGCATGGCTTTTACATTGAAAAATGTACTTGTCACATGGTTCCGTTCTCCATTCTTCACATCAAAAACGAATCGGCCCATTATTTACTCCTTTTTTCATTTGATTCTGACACCAAAATACGAAAAACAGCTCCGTATTTCAGTTTTTCCCCGTTTTTCCGATTTTGGTTTCAAACGGAAATAGGACAACACCTCGTATTTAATTTTTTTTGTATTTCAGTTTTAAACTAAAAATTAACTATCAAAACGTACACGGACCCTCCGCCCTCCCAGACCGACGGTAGGGGGTAGAGTGCGCAGCGACCAGGAAAGGGATTGGGAATTGGCATAATGACTAACATTGGGATGGGAGAAAAACGAAAAAATATTTAAAAAAAAAGAAAATGCCATGAACACACATTACTATCTATACTCATCTGCATTCTCTTTTCCCTGGTTATCTCTCCTGGATATCCACAGTATACAATACCTTTCAGACAATAAAAAGGAATATAATGTTAGGGTTTGAAACCGACCTCAAACGCACGGCACAGACAGGTAGTTCAGAGTTAGCCAAATACTAGGGCGTATTTATTTTCAGAGTCAAAAAGGAGCAAGTAACAATCTTGAAACAAAGGGAGACTGCCTTCAGCAGAGTTATCTGCGGCTCTGCAGATCCTCTTGGTGTTCGAGGTGGGGAAACGGTATTGACGCTGAAGCGGCTCTGCAGATACTCCCAGCTTCAACTCGAGGTGGAAAAAAGAGAGAGAGAGAGGTAAATAACAGTCCACATCACACAGAGGCAGTGCGGTCTCCTCCTCCCTTGCTGAGTCCAGAACAAACAAAACGATATCTTCAGTGTTCACCACAACACACAATTTAGCAGAGGGTCAGTGCAAAACAAAAACGATAAACTTCTGTGTCTCTTCTAAACACACACCCCAGCTGAGTCCAGTGCAAGCAAATGATAATCTTCAGTGTCTCCTTTAACACACAACTTAGCTGAGTCAAGTGTAAGCAAAAATAGAACTCTTTCAGTGTTCTTCAAAACACACAAAACAGAATCGTCCAAAAAAGGGTTTGGTTCAAACTCACCAAAGCGCAAGAGTAAAGCGGGTAAACAAGGCGCAGCTCAAAACGGGGAACAAGGTCTTCACCAGCGGCAATCCACAGATGTCCTGGAGGGAGAGTAGATGAGGCACAGCAACGGGGAACAACAGGCAGAAACAGAAGTATTCAAAGCAGTAATACTCAAAACGACCCGACCTCGAATGACAGGTCAGAGTATATGAAGCCCTTGGAGCGCTGATTAGAACACACATCAGGTGCGTGATGGTAATTGATACTTGACCTAGAAGTGTGCGTTAGGCAACGGACCAATCATCACAGTACTTTAAGAAGCGTTTGGCGGGGAATGAACCAATCCTCACATTTTATTGACAATAAAAAGCACCATTTACATTTTGTCATTTAGCTGACGCTTTTATCCAAAGCGACTTACACGTTTTGTACAACAAGTCAGCATAAAAGAGAAATAACTGGAGTGCTAACGGCTGCAGAACTTGATAACTATTACGAATGTCTGACCACTACTCTAAGTGTGTCAGACTCTTGAACAACCAAAACCTGCACGGACTACAACGTATGACGTATATCATGCCAGTTAGGGTACTTTATGTATACTGCACCTTGTGTATACTGTTACTTACAGTACTCCAGTTGAGGGGGGATGAGGGGGGATGGATGTTGGCAGATATCAGGAAGAGGAAAAATAAACCCAAAATGAGGCATAGACATAACAGTATTTTTCACCATTAGTATTCCGTTCATTTTGTATTCTATTTAGTTTACTTCGTAATGTATAGAGCTTGCTTAATTTGTATTTTCATGACACATTGCGTCCTTTGTTTTTGTCACTATCTTTCATCATTGCATGTTTGTCTGTCCTATTCCAATAAAAACTGTTTTATTATAATTGTACTATATTCTATTGTGCTATATTTAATTTAGTTGATATCCCATTTAATTTGATTCAATATATTTTGTACAACTCTGACCTATATTTGATTTCATAATTATATTATATTCTATTGTGTTTAACTTATTTCATATTTTACTCCACATCTTTATTGTATTATCTGTCTGTAAATGTCTGTCTGTAATGTCGCACCGAAAACGACCAAAGCAAATTCCTTGTATCTGATTCTGATTCATTTTTCCACCGCAAATCCGCCCCTCAATTAATATCGCCGCGGGGGCATTATCCCACAGGACAATGCATAGGCAACTTGTGTCCCACGAGGAGACCTACCCCCGTGAATATTATTGCGCAGATCCGAATACGGGCGCGTGGGTGCGAGCTTGCGCAAAATCACCGATATTTTTCCACTGCCACGTTTGGATATACCAACTGCGCTCAGACTGGGATATGATATGCAAAATGTGTTTATTTAGTTTATTCCGTATTGTATTTAGTCATTGCATTTGTTTGTCATTGACAAATAAATTATTTTAGGCAGACCTGTCCATAGTGCTGAATCTTTATACCGAAAGAAAGATTGAGGACGAAAAGCATGATTATGGAAATCTTTGGAAACTTCTATGAGATGGAGGAGAGTGGGGTAGGCAGCCATTGACAATATTAGTCCTGTTAACAGAATTTGGCTATAGGGCGACAATAATGTGGTCAAGAGGCATGGTTTCTATCTTGAGCCTGAACTGGCGTGGTTTATTTTATTCACATGGAAAGAGCAGTAACACAGGTCTTCTCTCACTGAGAGACATGGGGAGAGAAAGAAGTGGGAGGAGACATCTACTTTTATACTCGCCACATGGTGGTGTACCTGGGTGGCTCCGCCTAGAGCGCCCTCTAGTGGGAACAGATATATATGCAGCTAGACAGTTACTGGTGGAGACAGTTATATATATGCAGGTAAACAGTTACTAGTGTAAACAGCCATATATACAGTTAGACAGTTACTAACAATCCTACACAGAACCTCTGACTTCAACACTCCCACTTAGGTTTGCATTAGCATACTGGCTGACTTCTTGGAAAAACATTTTACAAAGGAAATAATATAATCCCAAAAACATCAACAGGGTATGACAGTCAATATCTTCATATTAAACATGACCCATGCAAACCCTTCAATTTTGTATTTGAAACAGGTTTCCTCATAGTGTCTACTACTCTGTCATGTTTACATCTATGTTGACACATTGGGTTCCTAGCAATCACAATGGTCCCCTGGTTGTCCTCATAAACAACAGTCTACATATATGCACAATGTCCATCATTTTAAACAGTTTTGACAGAACGCCCATTCTTCAAAAACACCATATTCGGTATAGAGAATACATTTCAATTACCTACTGCATTTTGAGCAATATATTCATAACCTTATCTTCATCACTTCGAGCAATTGCTCTAGATAAACACATTTAGCATTGTCATAGCTAGAAACATATACTCAGCCTCACAGGCTGATAGTATCACTGTAGGCTTTAATCCTTAAACCTTTGTTGTCTTTTCTAAAACACTGCTGTCCGTCTGCAGCACCTCTGGGATAACGAAAAACATATTTTGACGTAGTTCAATGCTTCTCTGTGGGGTCAACACAAATACTATGACACTCTTACTCACTACAAAACATAGGTCAGAGCGAGTACAGGTTGTCCAACAAAATGAAGCTACCCACATTTTTCTATACATCTCTTACTTCAGTCAAAACATCTCAGGATCTTTCCCACATATCTCTTCTGGGATATTTTTACACAATTGGCAGACTGTTCGAAGTCCATACCTATAAAATGGGTTAACCTGCCTAGGTCTTTCTATTGTTGTCTGGTGCGATGATCAAATCCTCCACTTCTGTATTTTAAACATAGATCCTCTTTTGTATTCAAACATTGAATCACCCACCTCTGTACTTAAACATGGGATTAAACATAAAATTAATTTCAGTATTTTTAAACATGGTAACTCATCCACCTCTGTACTTAAACATGGGACCCATTTCTGTATCTAAACGTGGAACCAAACATAGGACTCATTTCAGTATTCAAACATGGTCTCCAGTCAGACTTTCAAACCTGGATTCTACTCCTCCTGTATTTAAACCTGGACTATTCTCCCTCAGCATTTAAGCAATTAGTCACCCTTCTTCATTATTTAAATATGGGGTACCCTCCTTCAGCATTTAAGCAATTTTCTACAAACCATACTTTGTATTTGCCGTGGCCTTCAATACCTTCCTGGTTTGAATACAACCATTTCCCTCCCACTGTCTGTCTGCCCTCTGGTAACTTGGTTGAATACAACCATTTCCCTCCCACTGTATGTCTGCCCTCTTCGGAGGACAATGTGGCCTCTTTAAAGGTCGGGTTTACCCCACTGGCTACCCTGTAGTAGTACTCAACGGGGGTAGGTGTACTGTCCTCCTCGTCACTCCCTTTCCTGGCAGAGTCTGTCAGATATGTTGGTGGTTTGTGTTCCCTTGAGGGATACCTCCCACTGCTTGGGGCACTTGACGTCACCCTCGGGTGCTCCTCGTCATCGCCCTCTGGGGGTTGCTGACTGTCTGTCTGCACGAGTGTACTAAGTACACTGGGTTGATGTGTCTCTGTTTCTACACACCTTGCTCTGGAGTCCAGCTCTGACTCCTCTGTCTGTGTCTCGCTCTCACAGGTTGTCTTCGTGACAAACTTGACTAGCATGTGTTTCTGCACTCTCCCGTTACCGGGATGATAAACTAGGAAAGCAGGGCTTCCTTTGTCGTGTCCTACGAAAAATCCTTTTACATCCTTGGACTTGGGTTTTCCCCTGTCCTGCAGGTACGCATAACACACTGATCCAAATCGGTGCATTCTGGCTAGATTACACTTCTTTCCTGTCAGCGCTGTATACGGGGTGGTGCTTATTAAAGCACCTGTTTCTGGTGTAAGCGGCTTCTTGCACCGCATAATGCCACAGGCTCTTTGGTAAGTTACTATCTGCTAGCTTACACCTAGCCATTTCGAAAAGGGTGTGCCATTCCCTCTCTGCCACCCCGCTCTGGTGTGTGGGATATGGATGTGACGTCTCATGTCTTATCTTATACCTTCTCAACAGTGATTGGAACTCTCTGTTTGTGAACTCGGTTTCGTGGTCGGACCTCAAACATCTTACTGTACAATAAGGGGCTACGTCTGCCAGGAATTTCTCTGTGGCCTGGAGTGTGTCACTCTTTGCTTTGATAAAGTAAACAAACACTGCCCCTGTACACACGTCTGTAAAATACTGTACATATCTAAAACCTCATATGGACTCGTTGCTTACTGGGCCTGCTAGGTCCATGTCAACTAGTGCAAGTGGTACCCTTACTCTGTCTGTGGGATTTCTGTATCTCGGTTGGGTAAACTTCCCCGTTTTGCACATTGCACAATTTTTGTAAGGTCTACGCGTCTCCCCTTCAATGTGCATGCCCTCTGACACTACTTGCAGTTTCAGTAAATCCTCGTAATTACAATGACCCATAATCTCGTGCCATGTCTGAATATCGTGACTGGCCATCCCGCTACACACATCATCATTATCATTACACTGGTCATTGTCATTACACTCCGTTTTCAGATAATATATTCTCTGGTACATCTTTATGTCAAACCGGGTACCGTCAGGTTCTACAAGAACACTTTTACCTTTATCGAAGAATACCTTGGCACCGCTTGCAGTAGCAGCTATTACAGAGAATAGTCCTTGTGGGAACGATGGTTGATTGATTGATTGATTGATTGATTGAAAAGTTTATTAACAGATTGCAGAATCGGTACAGTACAGTACAGCTCAATACATACAATTGTTAAGAGGATGCAGACCTGAGAAAGACTTGCGTCTTGTTTCCATCAGGGTCCCCCATTTTCAATTCATCATATGACACACATGACATACAGACAGTACTGCTACATCTATACATTTATGACATACCAGATTTTCAAATACAGTACTGTTTGTGATACTAAAAAAATCCAGAAGAAGAGTATATACATTTGACATAGAAACTGTGCATTGGGGGAGGTTGGGTAGGTGGGGTGGGGCTGTACATTGGAGGTGGGGGGGGGGGGTAGGGGGGGGGGGGACACTGTACATTGGAATACTGACATACATTTGACATGGAAACTGTACATTGGAGGAGGTTGGGTAGGTGTTAGGTTGGGTGGGGCTGTACATTGGAATACTGACAAAGCCATGCTTGGTCTTTATTGTACAACTGGGTTAGGACATTTGTAGGGGCCAGTTTTGAATTGCAGTCTCCCGTAGGTGTTCTTTGAGAGTGTTTTTGAAGGTGGGTAGTGATTTACATTCCTTTACAGCTTTGGGTAGGGCGTTCCACATTGTTGTGGCATAATTGCGAAACGTGTTTAGTCCCTTGTTTGTGCCGAATCTGGGTTTTACATGATTTGTGGAGCTCCCTCTGGTGTTGTGATCGTGGTATTCACTGACCTTTGGGAAGTATTTTGACATGTACATGGGTACCTTGGTCGTGTAGTGTATCTTGTAGACCAGGCCCATTGCAAGTTGCTGTACTCTGTCGTCTACTCTAAGCCATCCTAGGTTGGCAAAGTGTGCAGGGGTGAGGTGGGTTCTAGGAGTCAGGTCAAGCAGTAGTCTGACTAGTTTGTTTTGAGATGTTTGTAATTTGGTTTTTAGTGCCTTTGAGGTGCTTTGGTACCATGAGGTGCAAGCATAGTCGTAGTACCCTTGAATGAGTGCTCCTGCCAGAGTCTTCAGGGTATTCTTGTTTACCAGGGAGGAGATCCGGTACAAGAATCGAGTTCGTTGATTGACTTTTTTTATTACATTGGATGCCATTTTGTCACAGGTACGTAGAGAGCATTCTTTAATGTCACCGTACGCCGGCGCCCCTTACTGTCTGTGAGGCATACCTGTGCGTCTCCTCTCTCTTGCGCCAATCCGTAGGTGCGTCTCCCGTCCGCCAGCTTCATGCTGTGCCTCTCCGGTGGAAAGTGTTGTCAAAGTTCTTGAACCGACTCCTGCCGTTGATGATATGGGACGACGCACCTGTGTCCACAATCAGCCCCCTTCTCTGGGCCCGCTGCAGCTGGGCCGGTCCGGCGGTGCCCGCCGTCCACGCCCCGAAAGCGTAGTCGTCTTGTCCCGTTATTCTCCGGGCATCGTCTCGATCCGTCTCACGTCGATCGTCGCCGCCATCGATTCTCCGGGCGCCGTCTCGATTAGTCTCACGTCGACCGTCGCCGCCATTGTATCCGCTGTAGTCATCCTGTCCCCAGCCGCCTTCTTGTCCGTAGCTGCCATTTTGTATGTGGCCTCCGTCTCGTCCGTGGCCGCCGTCTCGTCCGTAGCCACCATTTTGTCTATAGTCGCCATTTTGTCCGTGGCCTCCGTCTCGTCCATGGCCGTCGTCTCGTCCGTAGCCGCCATCTTGTCCATGTGCGTATTGCGCGCTCTGGTTGTATTTCTTCATGCACGCTCTGTCTGTGTGCCCCATGGATTTGCAGAAGCTACAGCAGACAGTCTTTGTGCAGGCGCTTCTCCGATGGCCTTTATCTCCGCATAGCCAACACGCCTGTTCCGCCGTGGTCCTGGTTCTCTCCCTTGGCGTCGCTCTGGCCTTTAGCACCCTCTCCCCCTCCTCCGCGGTGGCTGGGTGGGTGTCTTCCGAGGCCTCGAAGTTCCTTAACTTAGCCTTGAACTGTCCCAACGTCATGTCCGTTGAACCGTGTGTTACCAGGAGTGTGAACGGTTTGTACAGCTCCGGTAGTCCTCTCATTATCATCGCCATCATTAGCCCATCGCTTGGTGCTTCTCCGGCACTCCTCAGTGGCGTCGTGATCTGCTCCGCTCTGTTGACGTATTCGGTCACGGTCTCGGTGGTCCCCTTCATCAGGCCCATTAGTGCTATGTAGAGGGCCACGACTCTGGGTCTTCCTCGCCCGATGAAATGCTCTCTCAATACCGCCAGGCTTTCTCGGCCTCTGTCTTTAGTGTCGCGGAATATCAACCCCAGGCTGGTGTCGTCGAGCATCGGTGCTAACTCACAGTACGCGCTTGCATTACGCTGGTCGTCCAGGGCTTGCTCCTCCGCCGTCAGTTCTCCCGTGGGGGCCGCCAGGATCGTCTCCTTCAGCCCCGCCCCGTGCTTGCAGCACAGCATGCGCTCTTCCCAGAGCTCATAGTTCTCTGCTTTTCCATTGAATGTCGGCCATTTGTCCCTTCTCTTGTTTTCCATCCTCTTCGTTAGTGGTATGCTTAGCTTTTGCACTTGTTGGCCTAGCATCTAGCCACGCAGTGCTCCCGGTGCTAACCTAGCCTATACTTCAGCTAAGATTGCTACAGTACCCTTACTATTTCGCCCCGGCGTTATCTGGTCAAATTCCGACTCCTCCCCTTTTCCAAGATGGATGCAATGCTGCTGTGCTGGTGTCTCTGGTGAAAATAATCCGCTAAAAATCTAAGTAATCCTCTATATTTTTTCAACCACAAAATTGTCAGTGGACTTTGGATGTCCCTTTATGTCATCTTTGTCAAAATGTGTGACCAGAAGCAATATTGACTATTGGTTTGAGCTGTTTCAGTAGCTGGTTAGCTACCACCATCAGCCAGGCAACCAGGCTGAGCACAGGCCCCACCATCAGCCAGACTACCAGGCTGAGCACAGGCCCCACCATCTGCCAGGCTACCAGGCTGAGCACAGGCCCCACCATCTGCCAGACTACCAGGCTGAGCACAGGCCCCACCATCTGCCAGACTACCAGGCTGAGCACAGGCCCCACCATCTGCCAGACTACCAGGCTGAGCACAGGCCCCACCATCTGCCAGACTACCAGGCTGAGCACAGGCCCCACCATCTGCCAGGCTACCAGGCTGAGCACAGGCCCCACCATCTGCCAGACTACCAGGCTGAGCACAGGCCCCACCATCTGCCAGACTACCAGGCTGAGCACAGGCCCCACCATCTGCCAGACTACCAGGCTGAGCACAGGCCCCACCATCTGCCAGGCTACCAGGCTGAACACAGGCCCCACCATCTGCCAGGCTACCAGGCTGAGCACAGGCCCCACCATCTGCCAGGCTACCAGGCTGAACACAGGCCCCACCATCTGCCAGACTACCAGGCTGAGCACAGGCCCCACCATCTGCCAGGCTACCAGGCTGAACACAGGCCCCACCATCTGCCAGGCTACCAGGCTGAGCACAGGCCCCACCATCTGCCAGGCTACCAGGCTGAACACAGGCCCCACCATCTGCCAGACTACCAGGCTGAGCACAGGCCCCACCATCTGCCAGGCTACCAGGCTGAGCACAGGCCCCACCATCAGCCAGACTACCAGGCCAGGCTTCAACAGCCCAGCTACCACCATCAGCAACCGGGCACCACCAGGCTAGCAGCAGCCACCCTGGCTCCACCATCGTCTCTAGCCTGGGATCCATATGCTTCAGCTTAAGCATCATTGTGTTTTGTTGGTGAGACCTCTTGCTTTCTGCTTCACTGAATCACTGTAGTCACTGTAAATATGTCACGTAGAGGAAATAGAAGTGATGAAGAGGCTGTTACTATTTCAATGGTTCATGAACTGCTTGAACAACAAAAACTGTTTTACAAAGATCTCATTCAGCTGCAAGAAAATAATTACAAATCATTCCTACAATTGATTGTTGACTCCACAAACGTACGAGTTGACAACTTGATGAAAGATCTACTCAATGTTTCCAAAGATGTTCAAGACCTAAAATCTAGTCTGCAGTTCTCCCAGGCAGATGTGGATGATTTGAAGTCTGCTAAACAGGATGATTTGAATAAATTGCAACAGATATAAAAAAACATCGCCACAATGCAATCTGAAATGGTCAGTCTTTCCTCAAAAACAGACTACCTTGACAATCAGTCTAGATGCAACAATCTTGTTTTTGATGGCTTACCAGATGAGAAATCTGAAACTTGGAATGACTCAGAAAAAAAGGTCAGGAAAGTACTTACTGACCATCTCAAGATAAATGCTAATCAAGTTGAATTTGAACGTGCCCATAGAACGGGGAGGTATGACGCATCGGGTCGGGATCCGCCTGTTGTTGTTAAACTTCTTCGTTCTAGGGACAAGGATGAGATTATGAGATGTGCAAAATCACTTAAAGGCACCAACATCTTTATCAATGAGGACTACACAGAGAGTGTCCGTGCAAAACGAAAAGAATTGCTGCCAAAAATGAGAGAAGAGAGAGATAAAGGGAACATAGCCTACCTGAAGTTTGACCGACTCATAGTCCACCGACCTGGTACCAACACCAACACCAACACAAGCAGTGATCATTCATAATGGATAATATTCCAGTTTTTAACGTTTTAGGCCTTTATGCACATACTTTCTTTTAATGACAGTTACCACACTTTGTTTAAAATGCAATGCTAAAGTTAAATGTGGTACTGTTTGTACATGTTGTAATAGACTACTTCATACAAGGTGTACACCTTTAGATAGATTTAATTCAGCTGAATGGTCATCATGGATTTGTGATTGCTGTTCTACTATATTTCCTTATCACAGTTTAAATGACACAGATTTTAGCAATATTGTTTTTGAGTCTGAGTTAGTTCCTTTGTCTGACTTCAATAACTTGATTCTTAATCCATTTGAACTTAATGAAAATAACAAACATATGGAATATGATAATGAGTTTGATCCTGACTCTATGTTTTTTAACAACACTAAGAATGAACTTGGTACTAGTGATTATTATGATGAAGAGGAGTTTAAGAAATACAATACACTTCTAGGACAGAAGGTACATAGTAACATATTCTCAAGTTTCCATCTAAACATACGTAGTTTGCAGAAAAAGTACGATCATTTAAACCAATACTTATCATCACTAGAGCATCAGTTTTCTGTAATTGCCCTCTCTGAAACCTGGCTCTGTGAGGATATCGCTGCATCCTATGATATGTCACAATATAACTCAATTCATTCCTGCAGACAGAATAAATCAGGAGGGGGAGTGTCAATTTATATACATCAAAACTTTCAATTTATTGAAAGAAAAGATCTTGCATTAACTTTGGCGACAGTTGATGCAGAGTCAGTGTTTATAGAAATACTTTCATGTACCATGTTTGGAGGAAAAAATATTATTGTTGGATGCATATATAGGCCCCCAAATACTGACATAAAAGTTTTTAATGATGCTTTTGCTTCTACTTTAGATGGAATTAACTTGGAAGGTAAAATGTGTACTCTGTTAGGGGACTTCAATATCAACTTGTTAGAAAACAATAGTCATTCTTTGACCGCTGACTTCCTAAACATCTTGTATTCTACTTATTTTCTGCCTCTCATTCATAAACCAACAAGAGTAACTAAGAAATCTGCCACTCTTATTGACAATATTTTTACTAATAATTTTGAATATACAAGCAAATCAGGACTGCTGTTAACTGATATTTCTGATCACTTTCCAATTTTCCAATTGACCATTTCTAATAGAAGTGAACGAGTGGGGTCTGAGGTGAGAGGAAGTCACCGTAGTTTCAGCAGAGGTAACATTGCTCGTTTTGAGAGTTGTATTAAAGATGTTCCATGGGATGCTGTGTATAATCAAAATGATGCAGAATTGGCATATCAAACATTTTCACAAATATTTAATTCCTCATTTGAAAAATGCTTTCCTTACATTACATATAATAAAGGGACATCAGTCAAAAAGGAATGCAAACCATGGTTTACTTCTGGTTTGCTGAAATCTGCAAAGAAGAAAAACAAATTATACAAAAAGTTTGTGACTAGCCCGACCCCTTTAAATTCAGATGTTTACAAAAAATTCAAAAATAAATTTACATACTTGCTTCGTGCAGCAAAAAAGACATATTATTCCAATAAATTTAAAGAAGCTGCCAGCAACATAAAATCCACATGGAACGTCATAAATCAATTACTTAATAAAAAAAAGCATGCTGTTTCATTTCCATCTACTTTTGTGGATGGAAATGAAACATACACAAACTCATCAGAGATTGCAAATGGTTTCAATAATTATTTTGTAAACATTGGAATTTCCTTGGCTAGAAATATTAAGAGCACAAATAACTGTCCACTTGACAAGATTCAAGGTCAGTACCCATCTATGTCTACATTTGAACCACCTACCTCGGAAGAAATGCAAAATATTATTTTAAATTTAAAAAACTCAGCAGCAGGTTATGATAATATTAAAAGTAGTCTGCTTAAAGAGGTATTACCTTCAATAATTGAGCCATTGAACCACGTTTTTTCACTCTCCCTGGAAACAGGTGTTGTTCCAGGAGACTTGAAAGTGGCAAAAGTTATACCTCTGTTTAAATCTGGTGACTCATCCTTATTTTCCAATTACCGTCCGATTTCGTTATTACCGTCCATATCTAAAATATTGGAGAAGCTGGTTTATACCAGAATTTTGAAACATCTTAATGACAATAATATATTATATGAACATCAATATGGTTTCAGACAAAAACACTCTACGTACATGGCTCTCTTACAGTTTATAGATAGAATCACAGATGCACTAGACAATAAGCAATTTTCAATTGGCATATTTCTGGATCTATCCAAAGCATTTGATACTGTGGACCATAAAATACTTATATCAAAGCTTCAGAGGTATGGTTTGGCTGGCGACGTGATTAAATGGCTCAGTGACTATCTTTATAATAGGGAACAGTTTGTTTCCATAAATGGCGATGACTCTGACAGGGCAAAGCTAGTCTGTGGGGTTCCTCAGGGCTCTATACTTGGCCCCCTTTTATTTTTGATTTATATAAATGATTTTGCTTGGGTATCTCCTAGAGTATTCTCGATCTTGTTTGCTGATGACACCAACATTATAATGTCACATGAGAATTTTGCAGTATTAATTAGGGAAGCAAATGATGGTTTATCTTGTGTCTCAGATTGGTTCCAGACTAATAAGCTATCGTTAAATGTAGAAAAATCTAATTTTATTGTATTTTGTTATTCGAAAAAGGAGGCAAAGCTATTGATCAGTAACACCGAAATCAAACAAGTAACTTCAACAAAGTTTTTAGGGATCCTAGTTGATGATAAACTAAATTGGAAAAAACACATTGATCATGTTTGTAAAAAAGCAATGAAGTCAGTAGGTATAATTAGGAAGGTGTGTTCATTGATAAATAGAAGTTGTTTTTTAATCCTGTATTATAGTCTTATCTTTCCTTATATATCTTATTGTAACATAATTTGGGCTAGCACTCATTCATCTCATCTTCAAAAAATTATTTTACTTCAAAAAAGATTTGTTAGACTGGCAACCCTCTCAGATCGATTTGAACCATCTGCTCCTCTTTTCAAGAAACTAAACATTCTGACTGTGTCTGAGGTTAATTCTTTACAGATATGTATATTTGTGTACAAATGCATTCATGATCACAATCTACCAAATGGTTTTAATAGTTTTTTTTCTTTTAATTCAGATGTCCATTCATATGCTACACGTCAGTCCAGGGACCTGCATATACCTTATTGTGGTACTTCACTTAGGCAGTTCTCAGTGAGGTATATAGGGTCCAATCTTTGGAATGCAGCTGATCCTATGCTGAGGAAATCTCCATCTCTGCTTATTTTTAAAGCAAACTACAAAGAAATTCTCATCCAAAAGTAGTAGATAGATAACAGGTCATACATGTAGGTAT
The DNA here is from genome assembly GCF_963971535.1 of Notolepis coatsorum. Lineage (NCBI taxonomy): Eukaryota > Metazoa > Chordata > Actinopteri > Aulopiformes > Paralepididae > Notolepis > Notolepis coatsorum. Next base: position 195,519,813 of record NC_140168.1, read on the forward strand.
GCATTTGGTTATGTGGGTGGGTAGGTTTATAGGCAGGTGGGTGGGTTGTTATATATTATTATGTACACAGTATGTCCATGTATGTACTGTGTGTATGTATGTTTGTATTAACACGAATCTTTTAATGTATTCTGGTATTTTATAATATGCATATTCTTGTATTTTTGTATGTTTGATTTAATAAAACGGGGGACGTTCTTGATAAGCCTCTAGGCTTCTAACTTCTCCTTCACAATCGTTATAACTTATTATGTATTGTTTTTACTTCTGTTTAACTGTGTTAATAAACAAACAAACAAACAAACAAACAATAACCTGTTAACAGAATTGGGCTATAGGGCGACAATAATGTGGTCAAGAGGCATGGTTTCTATCTTGAGCCTGAACTGGCGTGGTTTCTTTTATTCACATGGAAAGAGCAGTAACACAGGTCTTCTCTCACTGAGAGACATGGGGGAGAGAAAGAAGTGGGAGGAGACATCTACTTTTATACTCGCCACATGGTGGTGTACCTGGGTGGCTCCGCCTAGAGCGCCCTCTAGTGGGAACAGATATATATGCAGCTAGACAGTTACTGGTGGAGACATTTATATATATGCAGGTAAACAGTTACTAGTGTAAACAGCCATATATACAGTTAGACAGTTACTAACAATCCTACACTGAACCTCTGACTTCAACATGTCCTATTTTGTATTCTCTGTATACTTTTGAATATATTTAGAATTTGTTTTTCTAAGCTGTTTCAATTAGCATTTGATGCCCTGTTAAGAAAACTAACTTTGGGAATGGTAAGATCAAATATTTGTATTTGAACTGCAATAAAATGATGATGGATCAATATTCTTCTCATTGTTTTCCTCCTTTTTTCAGAAGGGGTTATTGTTTAATTTACATAATGATTTAATTAATCACAATTGAAAATCAACCATTTAGATACCAGTTTTGATCATATACCAGTAACTATTTTTTTTTAAATACACTATAATTCAATATTCTAGAAACACATTTTACTTTGTTGGTTTGAACAAAATGGTAAATTGGGACTGTTAACTACAAGACCATAGACTTCCATTACAACCACTTTTGCATGTCCAACCCCAAATTTGGAAAAATATGAATTGTCTCCCTCAATAATATGTGCTATCAAGAGTAGTGTATCTACTCCCGCTCTGTAATTCTAGTTTCAAAATACTCCTAAAAACTTAATTTGCGTATTAAAATCATAACAATGTTCTACCAGGGGACGATGCCCCCGGACCCCCCTACTCTGCGTTCGCTCCAAACTCTGCAGATCTGCAGCCCTGACCATCCCCCCTGTTTTTTTTTCACAGCTTGAGTACTGGGCCCTGTTCCCCGTACCTGGATAACTGAGTTAGCCGGATAACTTTCGGTTAAGTCTGACTTAAGCCGGACTTTCCGGCTCCCCGTACCTGGATTTTCCAAATCACCATGACAACAGATCCAAAAGTTTGAGCCTGGTCGAAAGCAGGGTTTAAGTTCAAGTTAGCCGGATCAACCATCGCCACGCCCCCGCAAAGGAGTGACAGCGCGTTTCCTGAAATTATTCCCACAGTCTAGGATCTGCGTTATACCATTCTGAATTACGTTTTTGTGCTCCATTCTTCCAGAGGGGTCTTTTGAAATGTAAAATAGACCCAGAATGCTGATACTAAATTCACTTTGTCCTAAATAATGCACGTTATATACCGTGGCGCTCGCTCGGTGCAACAACAACAAAATAAAGAATATTCTAAACACGGGTCTCTCGTTCATTAATGTATAAACAATGAATTTATCCCATCTGGCACAGTGGCTCAGCGGTAGTGCTCAATCCTGGCAACCCAGCGACCGGTGTTTGAAACCCCGTGTTTCCAATATAATTTTTTTGAATATAATATTAATTATTATACGCAAAGGTAGCCTGGTTTTAAGTTAAAATATTATAAATCTACATGCAGTGAGGATGTCATTCTTTATATAGCTCTCAACGTGCACCAAATTGAATTATTCCTATATTGCAAAAAGAAGGAGACGACTGGGTTTCGAACCCCGGTCGTCTGCGTGAAAGTCAAAAGAAGAACCCGTTACACCACAGAGAAGATAAGTAAAAGATCAACCATACATCAATCAATGGGTAAGGGAGCCGTATCGTTATTCTGTATAACAGTTTTACTAATTATTTTCGCTAGCAAGATCTCATTTGATTATTCAAACCAGCAGGCAAGTTTAAAGAAATATAATCTGATTGATTGAGGTAATGAGGGACTTAAAATTAGCCTATAGATAACGCATTTAACTTGTCGGCGAGGCGATTGAGCCGTACTGCAATATGTTACTAAAGTTTTAAATCAATTAATCAATCAATGCCGCTAGAGAATCAGGATCTCTGCTCTCGACACTTGCTGCCTTCTCGGCTGAGGCGGGCACGCGCATTTATCCTGGGTCTCAAGTCTGGCTTGAGTTAACGAGACTGAATCCACCTTCGAGGAACAGGAAAATCCCGGCTTCAAACATCGGGTTAACTGAAGCTGGATAATGACATCTTGATCGACTTAGTTGAACCAGGTACGGGGAACGGGGCCCTGGTTACACTAGCGGACTGACTATCGGGAGTACCCGGGAGTTTTCCCGGTGGCCTGGCAGACCATGGCCTGGCCCTGTCAGACTGGCAATGTTTTTTATTTTATTTATTTGTATATTATATTATTTTGTTGCCCGCAGTCAGGCCACTGAAATCCGAAGCAGGCCACGGTCAGTATAAGTGTTTCTAGTTGCGTGGAGATGTGCTCTCTAATATACGTTTGTTCGGCAGGAATGAGTTAACTTGTCTGTTGTTACCCAGCGCGAGGCAGCGCAAGCGCGCCTGCGCGCAGGCACGCTGGAACTATAAAACGGCAGGGGGTGCTGGGGGGTCGCCAGATGATAAAAAAAAAAGAAAAAAGAAAAAAATTTGTATTTTTTTTTTTTGGTCAGGCCACTGAACTTAGAAGCAGGCCAGGCCAGTGTTTCTAGTTGCACCAGCGCAATAGTTAGATAACCTAGGTGGGGAACAACCAGGAGATCACTGCAACTCACACAAGTTGGAGAACTATCTCTCTCTCTCTCTCTCTTGCTCTCACACACACACAAAGGGAGCCGCATGTGATTGGTGGAGGCGGGATCCTTACGAAAAACTGCTAATCATTGACACATGCTAGCCTGTAATAATCCCCTCCAGAAAAATTTACTTTGCATTTGATATATTGCAAATATATGCCATCACACACACTGGCATTTAAAGGGTTAGAATTATAAAATGAATATGTGGTGTTATGATCAGGGCTGAAGTTGAATAAAATATTGTATTTATCAATTACAAAAAACTGAAAATCCATAAAAATCTGTGTTGTTGCTAATCATACATATGCTAGCCTGTTTTTTAACAATAATTTGTGATGCCATCACAAACACTGGCATTTAAAGGGTACAAATAAAAAAAATGCCTGCACCAGAATGCAGGAAATTAAGTCTTTGTAACAAAAAAAATCTTGGTGGGGGACCCCCAGACCCCCTGCTTAAAAAGTGGCCTGACTGGGGCTATATTTCCTGGCCTGAATGATTTCCCCAGTCCGGCCCTGGTTAAAAGCCTCCAATGCTTATTAGTGTGTGTGCGTTTGAACGTTTGCATGTTTCAACCATACATTTCCATTTAAATTTTTTTTTACCTCCTATAATAGTGGGGGCTCTCTGACGCGGCCTGAAAAGTTTGGGAACCCCTGGTCTAGCCTGTACCCCCCAGACATGTTGCTGGCCCCGTCAAAACAGTATCCTATCAGCCTCTCCATGGGCAGGTCGAGGCGTAAATGTATTTTATACACAAAAACAGCGTCTCGGCTGTTGTGTCTGGGCCGGGCATTGTAAAAACCCCAAAAGAAGTTCTGAGCTTCCAAGTTGTCATCGGCAAACTGTATATTACACGAGAATTGTTCTTTTCCAGTGAGTGACATCAGTGGTTCCGTCAGCGCTCAAGCCAAAGATTGGGCTTTTGGATGCTTTGCCTCTAATTTGTCGCTGAATATCATGGGCAAACAGCTGTAAGATTTCGTTTTGGATGTTGTTGGACATCCAGTTGTCTCTCTTTTGGAGCCAATTCTTCAACTCGGGATCAGACTCGGTGCACACTCTTTCCATCATGAGTTGCCATAACACCCCATCCCTATTTGCATCACCCCTCAGTGGAAGCCCCTGGCGCCCGAGGGGGGGTATAGGGGAACAGACTCAGTTAACTCTTCAATACCTGATGCTGAGGCTGAACCTGTCGTCTCTGTCTCTCTCTGACGTTTATCAGATTTAGTGGGACTGTCACTGGGACCGGCGGGACGTTTAGAAAATAAATCTGATATTTTTCTTTTCTGCAAGTGAGACATTCTGTGCTAGCAAAGTCTGACTACTAGCTAAAATCGACTGACTGCGCAAGCACTGTATCACAGTAGCTCAGTGGTTTGTGGCGCGTGGGAAGGGCGGGAGACGGGAGGTGAATACAATTAGTTGTTTCACCTGTCATTCAATCAGTCTGTGACAGTCTGTCATCACTCGAAAATCTACTCGGTTTTACACGTATGATTGTGTACATACACTAGTGTAATGAATGAATGAAAACTTTATTTAACAGATTGGAGAATGGCTACAATACAGTACGGCTCAATACACACAATATTAAAATGGTGAAGTGCTTTTAGCAGGATAAACTTATAATATACAGTGTTACAGTTATACAGTTACAGTATATACAAATTTTTTTTTTTATCCACTTTTTCTCCCATTTTCTATATTTTCTCCCATCCCAATTTCGTATCATCCAATTGAACCCTCCCCTGTCACGAACGCTGTTTCTTGCCTCCCACAAGCCGGCTGCAATGTGGACTAAGTCATACATAGCACAAGTCCCCTCCGGTACTTGAGGTAACAGCAGTCGCATCTTTTCACCTGCGCAGCTCGATCTCTCAGTGGCGAGGAGTAACACGTGGGAGGCTCACGCTGCCCCCGACACTTCCTGATTCTACTGCGCAGGCGCACCAAAAAAAAGAAGAGGAGAAATCGAGAAGTTGGGTCATTTTCCTATTGACTTGTATACAATCAGAATTATTTTTGCAGCTGTTGACAGTATACATGGGCGAGTTATATACAAATGCACCCCCTGCAGTTGTTATGAACAGTGAAATTAGCTATAGACAGTGTTGGTTGCTGTAATTAAACTAATTACAATTTAACTTTTTTCTTATTTCTGCTCATTGAATAGTAAATTCCAGATGTTTGTTTTTTTAGTTCAAGAGTTTTAAAAGAAAAGGATTTGCCCATCACCTTTCCACAGAGTTCACACACTAATATGAAGCACTCTTTTTTAAATAATGTTTGCTGTGATCTGAAGCTTTTCTACAGTTGCATGTTTTGTTTTTGTTTTAACTTTTTCCTGTTATACTTGCAGTTATGTAGGCAATGTTGAATTCTATTATAGTGAACAAATAGGTCACATGTAATGTCATATTAGCATTCCTACCCAAGAATAAATAAAGTTATCCAAAAACAAATTAATTTAATTCATTAATTTGTTTATTTCAATTGAGACACTAATGGAAACAAATTAAAAGATAAACATTTAAAATAAAACAGCAACATGTAAGAAACATTGTAAACATTAATTGTAAGGTCACTACGTCAGGGAGGAACTAATCACCTGTATCTGTTGGTTTAACGTGTTCTTTGTTGTCGTAACACACGGTGGCTCTGTGGCTACAACTTAAGCTATAGACATTTCACACAAAGCTGACCACCTCTCCAAATTAGGCAAAAATGAATGTCAGACTTTTTTGGGAAGCCTCAACAAAAGAAGATTATGTGACCGCCACCGCCTCGACATTGATGCGCTAATAAAACCTTCATCCGCGCCAACCGGGAGAGAAAGGCCACATTTGGAGATGAAGTTGTGGGATCGGATGCATGCAGCAGGTGTAGCAGAGTGAAGTTGTTATGCTAGATCATGGACAGAAACTTTTATCTTCATCTTAAATGAGTAGGTCAAAACGGAAACACTCTTATTTTGAAGGAGCAAAGTGGACCGAGCTCACTTTAGTGTTTTGGAGGGGTGTCTGAGTTATTAGATTATATTAATTTCTTTATATTGAGTTACTGATTCTCCAAACGAAATCCCAATTGGTCTTTAATAATGGGTTTAGAGTTGATAGGTCATCTTTTCAGTTGAGTATTTGGTGTACTGTAAATAATGTAAATAATGGTTTGGCCGGTTCGAGGGTAGGAGAAACGGCGACGGAAGTGAACTGCCTCTTTGAATGTGACTTGAGGAGAGCAGAGGTATGCACTTTCGGTTGACTAATAATTGGTTGAATTGCTATGTATACATTGTAATATTGATTTATGTTTTGGTTTTAGTGCTGAAATCGTCATGTGTGTGATGACATTAATTCGTCCTGTGTCAAACAGCAAAAGTACCGTCGTGTACTAATTCGTATTCTGTTAAACAATCACAGGTGGACTGCACCTGGCAATGACGGTAGCTCACGCCATCTTGTGTGATGTTTTGGTTTGCTAACAGGTATGAACTGTTTTGTATTTTGGTTTAATTGATGATTACACAATGTCTTTCATTTCATATTATTTCATATGTTTGCTGAAGTTGAATTGTATTGAGTTAAATGTATATGTTGGTAGTACCCAACATTTGTTGTTAATGTGGATGGCGCGCTGTTTTGAGTGCGCACGCTTTGAATGTGACTTGAGGAGAGCAGAGGTGGACTGCACCTGGCAATGACGGTAGCTCACGCCATCTTGTGTGATGTTTTGGTTTGCTAACAGATCACCAATAAAACGGGATGCAACTTGAGTATCGTTGTCGGAGTCTACTTCTAAACAACACCAGACACAACGCAGATCGGATCACGCTACAAACTGGTGCCGTGACAACTCGGATCAACGGAGTCAGCGGAAGCCGACCACCATTGTTGCTGGAGAGACGTGGATGCTTCATGTGCGGCCTGGTCGCGTGGATGCTGCCAGCGCGGCCTGGTCACGGGGACGCTGCATTCGCCGCCTGTTCCTGAGGAGGCTGGAGAGCGCTGAATCCTTTGAAAAATATGGTCTCTTTCATCAAGTTTATTGATTTCGAGTGTGTTACCTAAAACAAGTAAACGGTAAAAGTACCATTTTATACTGAAAATGACTTTGAACATAGGAAACACTCCTACTGGGAGTTTGACTGTTGGGAGAGGGAGAGGGGCTCTAATATACACACCGGTTATGCAGTCTACTCCGGCGAGTCCAGGTTTCTCAGGTCCCTCTAGTCCTGGGAGGGAGAGTGTAGAGGGGCCCTCTGATAGAAATGCCCCACCTTTGATTTTTACCCCGGTTGTCCCCTCACCCGGTGAAATGAACAACACTAGTGTTGAAACATCCCCCAGCCAAATGACCAATTTGATCCGGTCCATTGGGTCAGAAATAGGGGAAGCTATTAGAATGACGTTAATGCAAAACACAACCTCGGGGACTTCACCTGTATTAGCTTCTCAAAATCCCCAACATGTGTTCCAATCTGACCAGAGTGGGAACACTGTGATTGATGCATCCAAAATCAATCTGGTGTTACGTTCAGATGCAAATGCCCCACCCTATTTTAGAGGGGACAGCTCAGATAAGTGCTCTGTTTTTGAGTGGGAGGAACTCATGAGGACGTATATCAGAAAGAAAAAAAACTGTACTGGGGCTGAACAAGTTGAGGAGGTTATGAACAAACTAATGGGGAGGGCCCGGGATGTTACCAAAGTATGGATGCGTAGCAACTCAACTGTCAGTGAGGTGGGTGTTATTTTTAGCATTCTGAGGCAACATTTTGGTGATATTATTCACTCAGATCTTCCGTTAGCTGACTTTTATGCAGTCAAAGCATATGCAAGCGAGAATCCTTAAAATTAGGCTTAACAAAGCAGCAGAAGCCACTGAGCAGTGTCTTATTAGTAAGGGGGAACCTCAGACTAACCTGAGCCAGCATCTAGTTCTCATGTTCATCCGTAACTGCCCTGATAAGGAGTTGTCTTTAGTGTTCAAAAGTAAGCCATCTCGTGAGTGGACAGCATGTGAGGTGCAGGAACATTTAGATGAATATTTGAGAGAGCACAGAGCAAGTCGAGGTCGGTTGACACAACATGTGGTAGCCATTGAGTCATCACAGGAGAGGGTGGTTGTTAACAACGAACAAAGCGCGTCATCTATTGCTGTCAGTAGTCCAGAGTTAGAGCAGCTGTCGTCTGTATCTGAGAATAACACAATGGATAGAGTTTTGAGAGTGTTAGAGATGGCTTTAGGCAACAACACTCAGTATGTACAAAATGGCCCCCATAAGCAATTCCCCAAACATTCTCAAGAATGTCAGGTTTGTGGCAGTTTGGAGCACAACACTAGGACACACTGTAGGACGCACAGGCTGTGCTTCAAGTGTCTCGGTCCAGGGCATATCGGTATCTATTGTGGGCAGACCACTCATAGACAGCCCCCTGGTCAGAGACAGACTGGTCCTCCTCAGGAAAACTAGACGGCCCCCATTCAAAGGAGGACAATGTGGGCCCCTATGGTTTTTCCTCCAATTGTAATGATGATATTCAGTCTGTATATACGTCTGTTTGTGAAGCAGCACCCAAAGACAAAACAGTAATCATGCAGAATGTGACCAGAACATCCAAAAGTGACAGTTTATTTTTCACCACTGTATTAACAGGAGACAAGGTTGAGTTACAGGGGATGTTGGATAGTGGATCCATGGCTACTTCTCTGCGTGCAGATGTGGTTCCTCGGCTGAGGGAGGCAGGAGTAGTAAGGGGTGACTTAATATCTACTACCAATGTTGTTCTTGTGGGTTGTGGTGGGAAACAGACTAGTCCGGTGGGAACGTGTGAGCTGAAACTTAAGCTTTACGGTTTTGAATACATAGTACCAGTCCTGATAGTTGAGGGTCAGGTTGATGAGCTCATTATAGGCACAAATGTGATGAAGCCCTTAATCAGACAGTTCAAGTCCACTGGGGCCTACTGGCGCATATTGGGAAAAGCTGAGTCACCATGTCAGGATGAAAACAGTCAGTTTATCAGGTTCATGGCCAACCTTGAGAGATGAAGGGGGGAGGAAATTCCTGACAAAGTGGGAACAGTCAAGTTGAAACAGGCCGTGACACTTGAACCTATGAGTGAGCATGTAGTGTGGGGTCGTCTCCCACCCAAGACAAAACTTTCTATGGGGAGTACTGTTATTGTTGAGCCCAGCGCCTCTCGTTGTGTACACTGTAACAAACTAGTTGGCAGAGTAGTTACAAACTTAACAGTCGAGTCATTCCTGCTCGTTAATTTGCGCCCCCCCCCCCCCCCCCCCCCCCCTTACTGTTACAGTAAAGAACTAAGGCTTTACTCATGTTTACTAATATTGTCTATCACCAGAATTCTGGTCTTAGTCAGTTTACCTGTTGGACATATTATTAATATGATATTGTAAGGAAGTGGCAGGACCAGATAAGCTTTGCTTCTTTTTGTCCCTTCTCGAACAAAACCATTTGTCTTGAGCTATGTTGACAAATGCTTCCATGTCTAGGAAGATATATTTAATTTTTATTTTTATTTGTATTTTATTTAGTTTTGTTTTTATTTTATTTAGATTTATTTTTTGTTATTTCAAGTTTGTGTGTTGTTCGCGATAAATAAAGATCAATCAAATCAAATATGAAGAATGCAGTTATCGTCTGGAACTTCTACTCTACACTACCGATGCTCTCTTATAACGCATAGGGCGCCATCTGCTGGCAACACTGTGCTTTGTAAGATAACTACTACACATCCCAAAAAATACATCCCAGAATAATACCCAATGTAAATGGTACGCTTGTCTATAGATTATATCACTATCACGTTACAAACAGACCTGTCCAGAGGCAGAGAAATATCATCCAAGAGGCTAAAAATTATAGTTTTTTTAGGAAAATTATTGTTTGCAAGTCATAACCAAGAGAACAAATAGGCACACAGAGGGCAAAATGTCTTCAAAATCTTTGTGCAAATACGATAATTATCGTACCACAGAGCAGCCTGTATTACATTTTGAACGCTTCTAATAACCTATACCTCTCCAGCAGGTAGTGCCTTTGTTTATAGAACGCGGCTGTCACTCCGCTTCACCAGGGAACTGTGTGAATTTGATGGGATTAAGCACTCAGATGAGGAGTGACAGCCACATTAGCTGCAGTGTGGTACGTGGCCTTTGTGGAACTAATGGCTCAGGAGAAAAGAGCCTCTTGACATCTCCCTCACGGAGAACCGTCTGAGAGTGTCAAGATGCAATTCCAGCGGTGCACGTTGAGCGACGTGCTGCAGGGACATCTCTGGCTCTTCCACCTACTCAAGCCCCACGCTGCTTCTTTTTAAACGTCCTCGTGCCGTCTGTCGTCTGCTGATAATGATAGCGTTTTTTAGAGTGGGAGTATTGGAAGTGCCATGACTGACAATTACACCAGAAAGAGGAAGAGGAAGAGGAAGAGGGAGAGGAGAGGAGAGGAGAGGAGAGAAGAGGAGAGGAGAGGAGAGGAGAGGAGAGGAGAGGAGAGGAGAGTAGGGGAGAGGAGAGAAGAGAAGAGAAGAGAAGAGAAGAGAAGAGAAGAGAAGAGAAGAGAAGAGAAGAGAAGAGAAGAGAAGAGAAGAGAAGAGAAGAGAAGAGAAGAAAGAGAAGAGAAGAGAAGAGAAGAGAAGAGAAGAGAAGAGAAGAGAAGAGAAGAGAAGAGAAGAGAAGAGAAGAGGCGAGAAGAGGAGATAAGGTGGAGAGGAGAGAGCGTGAGAAGAAATAGGTAGAGAGGGGATGCAGAGGTGGAGCGCCTCCCGCTGAGTGGCTTTGTCGTGGGTAATCTGGGAGAGATACTCCGTTATTTATTTCATTCCGTCGCTCACTTCCGCTTCACAAGGAGCTACTAGCTATGGGGGCTTTTCATATCAGCTCCGTGTGATGGAATGCACCCATTGTCGTCACCCCCCCCCCCCCCCCCCTCCAGGAGATTAAAGACCATGAAATGTCAATTTGAAATAAACTGTGTAAAAAAAAAAAAAAAAGGCAATACTAGTTTCTCAAGCAGGAGCAGTGAGAGAGACGGGATGAAAGAATGGAGAGGGGGGGGGGGCTCTTAGCTACCTCACCATCCTGTCATCTGATGCGTTTCTCTGAGAGAGAGAGAGAGAGAGAGAGAGAGAGACATGGAACACTGTACGTGCTGTGAAAGCCTCTCAAATTGCAGGACCGGGTCATCAAGAAAAACCTTTTATTTTTTCTCTTTTCCTTTTTCGTTATAAACCCAGGGGGAGGGGAGGGAGGGGGGGATGGCCATTTTGGAATAGAAGCGGTTTGGTTGTGCGCTCCGGGTGATTTGAGGGGCCAGTAGCCTCACAGAAGGAGGGTTAATGATCCCACACCTTCCACCATGGCCCCTTGGTGAGCGCTTTCTCTTTTTTTTTTATGGTTCTGAAATGTATTACTTGTGACAAAATACAACAAGCACTCGGACGAGTCCTCATCTCCTGCGAACGAAAACATTTTCCCAATGTGGTTATATTAGCCATGAGCTGGCCTAATCAGAGGCCCTGTGCAGCACACACACACACACACACACACACACACACACACACACACACACACACACACACACACACACACACACACACACACACACACACACACACACACACACACACACACACACACACACACACACACACACAAAGATCAATAATAATACTAACTATAATAAATTGTATTTTTAATGCTCACAAAAATCTAAGTCCTAAATCTTGATCGCCTGACTTCTTGAACTTTTGCCAGGTTTCGATGTCTTGCTTTGACTCCCCCTCCCACCCACCCACCCCCTCCTAATTTACAGTTCCCTCCACGTCAGCGTTTCCGTTAGCCGGTAATTACCGGTATTTGTCCGGCAAAATCTCTTGAAGTCCGACATATTTAATTTCTCCGGTCTTAATGTCCGGTGAAAATAATTCCCTGAGTCTAAGCACAATTTGATTATTTGAATTGTATTAAAATAGGCTAAAATTAAATAGCCTATGCGATGAACGAAACGATCATTACATTTGTTTCCTCGTTGCTTCTAATAATGACAACGACGTTGTCAGCGAGAGCTTTAAAAACGTAGGTCTCGGTTCGCTTCATCGGACCAAACGCGAACCAAATATAGGAAGTGATTATTATTACCACTGCTCGCAGCACTCACTGCAAAACAAGCACACTGCATCTAATCTCTCTATCTATCTATCTATCTCTCTCTCTCTCTATCTATCTATCTATCTATGTCTGTGCATCTTGGGAAGAAGGAAGAAAAAACGCGGCTTATTATTATTACCGAGGCGCGCGGCTTATTATATTATTAAAACGGCTACTTGTGGGCACTCATAAAAACACCGTGGTCTACAAGTTGTTTAGCGAGATGATGGTGGTAATGTGCTTCAATAGAACAATGGATCAATGCCATGTCAAAACTCGGCTCCGCTGATCTGGGCTCCGCAGTACACACACAGACACACACACACACGCGCGCGCGCACACACAGGATCGCAGCCACACACACATTTCCACTGTCCAATAGACAAGCGCCCTTTTCGACCGCGTGACATTGAGGTGGAGAGAGTAGTCACGCAAACCACGATAATGTTGCAGTCTCTCTGCTTTCTCAGTTCTTCGCTTGATATAATTAATACAAATGTCCAATATAACGGAATTCGTTAGCTCATAAAAATGTGATTATAACAGACTGCTGTTAGTGTCGGACCGACTGCCACATACGCGGTCTATTTTATTTCAAGTCAGCAGCAGCACGGAGACGGAGTATCGAGGGACTTATTTTATTTGGAATATATTAATGACTGTATACGCAAAAGTAGCCTAGTTTTAAGTAATAATATTATAAATCTACATGCCTTGAGGATGACATTCTTTATATAGCCTGCCTATTAATTGTTTTAAAGCTCAATAAACTATGACCGGAATTAATCTCATTTGTCCGGTAGTTGAAATCTTGCAGGTCACGGAGACCGGCAACAATTTTTTCTAACGGAAACCCTGCTCCACGTATGTATATATTTACTGTTAGGATCTCTGTTTAACAGTACTGTATATTTGCATATCTTGTATGTCACAAATGTAACAGTACTGTATATCTGTATGTCATGTATGTCATAAATGTCATGATTAGATTAGTTTAGATGATTCGATTAGATTCTTATATCTGTATATCTGTATGTTGTGTATGTCATGAATGTCATTATGAATTGAAAATGGAGGACCCTGATGTAAACAAGACGAAAGCCTTTCTCTGGTCTGCATCACCTTTCAAATTATGTTTATTGAGCTGTACTGTACTGTACCCATTCTGCAATCTGTTAATTCAAGTTTTCAATCAATCAATCAATCAATCAATCACTCATTCATGGTGCAACGCCCTGCTGGTCTCCTACTGTACTGCTTTAGCCATCAACCTACAAACACAAACTTAAAGTCTCTCTCTCTCTCTCTCTCTCTCTCTCTCTCTCTCTCTCTCTCTCTCTCTCTCTCTCTCTCTCTCTCTCTCTCTCTCTCTCTCTCTCTCCCCCACCAAGCGGTTGCCATGATTAAAATTACATGTTTTACTGGCCCCCGGTTAGCAGCATATCGACCCCATTAATCACACCAGTAAACACCAGTAAACCCCATTATCTGGTCCGGACCGGAGACCTGATGAACAGCTTTGTTTGTAACCTTTATTTTAACTCAAAGGACATTGAGGTTTCCCTCATTTACAATGACGACGAGTTTACACACACATGAGCAACACAATGAAAATATATAAAAAAAAAAAAAAAAGAAGAAACTAAAAACAATTGCAATTTGACAAACAGAGATTTAACACCAGATGTTTAAAAGCAGAAGCAGATGGGAGGACCTCTAACTTTAGGGTTTGTTGAAGAGTGTTCCATGTGTTGGGGGCATCAATAAAAAATGCTGTCTTGCCCAGATCCAAATGCGCTTGTGGAACCCTAAGAGTAAGCCAGCTGTAGGATCTGGTCTGATAAGCACCAAGACTCCAATCCAGCAAGGATGATATATAAGGAGAAATGTGTGATGTGTTTGGAGAAGACCTGTGTGGGGGTGGGGGCAGAAATATTGAGCCAATAAAGTTTGAATAATTAAGATCATGCCGGGCTTATCCGTGATTGCGTCCATTGTTCCTCGCGGATACGATATTGCGTATGAATTAAATAAATATTAAATAGAATGTTGGAAATATTAGTTGAGAGTGCCCCAATCCATGATGTATTTTGTGTTTGGGATTATATTAACATACATCCTCGTACAGTTTACAAGGTAAACAAGCCTTTAATAACCACAGAATACACCACTTGTATTTACCTAGTCCCCGTATCGAGAGCTCAGAGAAAACTCAATTTGTCTCAATTCGTGTTTCTTGTTCTTGGTGGTGGGGCCACGCATTCTGTTTGCTATTCCTGACTGGGCCTTTAAAAACCCCTTAAACACTTTGACCTCGCCAGCTAGACGGGTGTCCACAAAGTAAAATGTCCATGGCTCACATATGAATTATAGCTTTCTATAATTAGCTTTCTTTCTATAAAACCGAGAGAGATAGAGAGAGAGAGAGAGAGAGAGAGAGAGAGAGAGAGAGAGAGAGAGAGAGAGAGAGAGAGAGAGAGAGGGAGGGAGAGAGGGAGGGAGAGAGAGAGAGAGAGAGAGAGAGAGAGAGAGAGAGAGAGAGAGAGAGAGAGAGAGAGGAGTCAATCCAACATGGCTCCAGTAATTCCTGAGCTCACTGTCAGAGAGACTGCTGAAGTATATCGTGGAGAGACAATTAAACAGCCATCCATTGCCTCTAATGGTCACATTTGGCAGACAAGTGACAGATTATGGTTCAATGAAGTTTCAATTTTAATGGGTGGATGCTTGCGTGTGTGTGGGTGCGTGTGTGTGCGTGTGTGTGTGTGTGTGTGTGTGTGTGTGTGTGTGTGCGTGCGTGCGTGCGTGCGTGCGTGCGTGCGTGCGTGCGTGCGTGTGTGTGTGTGTGTGTGTGTGTGTGGTGTCACCCCGAACTCACATATTTCCAGAAAACCACAACCCAGAATTATTTAGTGTTTGGATACTGGATGACGGACAGCTCTTGGCTGGAGCTTCTGCCAATGAGGAGCAAAACTATGAATGTGTCAAGACTTACAGTACCGGCTCAGCGCCGTCTTGTTATGAGCGAGAGAACAGCCTGTTACATGTGGGAAAGCCGCTGTGGACGTTCCATATCGATATCGGTTGATTTAAAAAAAAAACTTCAATCTTTTAAAATGTTGTTTCTGTTTCGATGTATCGCTAGCGGCCAGTCGATTCCTCTTGCCAGTCAATCGCAGTGCAGCGCAACGGTTGTGATTGGAGGATCAAGGAAAAAAGGGCGGGATTTGAGAGGTAAATTCAGCAACGTGTACCTGAGTCCTCCTGGGAGCTTGCCCAGTACAACCAGACATGTTAAAGTATCGTCCCAGAGGCTTCGAATTATCGTGTTCTTAAGGACAATTATCGTTTGCAAGTCATAACCAAGAGAACAAATAGGGGCAAAATTATCATATAAATATGATAATTATCGTACATGGTATGGTATGGTTTTTATTCTTAATCCCAGAGGGGAAACATGGTTTGCCACCAGAGCGAATACAAATACACAAAGAAGAAACAATAACATACAGTACAGGTTACATAACACAGTAAAAAGAAGAGAAGTATAGAGAGCCTCTCAACACAGAGCTAGCGGTGTTCGTTAAAGAATGTAACCGCAGCAGGAAAAAAGGACCTTCTCAACCGCTCAGTAGAGCATCGAGGCATCAAAAACTAATTGAGCTTTGCAGAGCATCAAATATATTGTACAGAATAGTGTACATCTGGCAACACTGAACCATACTGACATACTGTCAGACAAAGAGCCGCTTGTTTTACATTGACAACACAATGTGAATGTGTTTCTAATAGGGGTGTAAATTCCCCAAATCAGTTAATTCCCCAAAAAAATTTGAATACACAAATGTGGCTGGGGGAACTGATTCACTCAGCATGAATGGACTATAGGTAAATAAAAAATCGACATATTGTAAAATGTATTAAAAAAAATTCTAACATTTTCAAATCGATGCAGTTGAATTGTCACCTTAGGATGCATCGATGCATTGTTACACCCCGAGTTTCTAACCATTCAGCAGTGATGGGCAAGCTACTTGGAAAATGTAGCAAGCTACACTACAAGTTACTCTCGATTAAATATAGCTCAACTACAATGGAAGCTATCCCCAGAGAAATGTAGCAAGCTACACTACAAGAACACGTCAAAAATAGCTAGCTACATCGGCACTACTTTTTTTTTTTTTTTTTACTTCGTGACCAAGTTTCCACCAAACAAATAGGCAGGAAAGAAAATTCTCAGTTTGATTATTTATTATAAAACTGAAACAAGCCCTCGGTCTGGCTTTTTGTGTCATCCTTTTAACATGAACTTGTATTACACACTTCTTCAATATCTGAATTGTTTTACTTCATTTTACTAGTATTATGCTACCATGTATATACTACTACCAACTATGCTAATATGTCTATACTACTACAGTATGTACTCAGAGTATAACACTCAAGCTTGACACTGACAAACAATACTACTTATCCTTGGCCGCTAGATATGTACCACTACTGACTTGTTGTACA
>NC_140168.1:195536812-195554312 GCF_963971535.1 Notolepis coatsorum
TATATCTGTATGTTGTGTATGTCATGAATGTCATTATGAATGAAAATGGAGGACCCTGATGTAAACAAGACGAAAGCCTTTCTCTGGTCTGCATCACCTTTCAAATTATGTTTATTGAGCTGTACTGTACTGTACCCATTCTGCAATCTGTTAATTCAAGTTTTCAATCAATCAATCAATCAATCAATCACTCATTCATGGTGCAACGCCCTGCTGGTCTCCTACTGTACTGCTTTAGCCATCAACCTACAAACACAAACTTAAAGTCTCTCTCTCTCTCTCTCTCTCTCTCTCTCTCTCTCTCTCTCTCTCTCTCTCTCTCTCTCTCTCTCTCTCTCTCTCTCTCTCTCTCTCTCTCTCTCTCTCTCTCTCTCTCTCTTCTCTCCCCCACCAAGCGGTTGCCATGATTAAAATTACATGTTTTACTGGCCCCGGTTAGCAGCATATCGACCCCATTAATCACACCAGTAAACACCAGTAACCCCATTATCTGGTCCGGACCGGAGACCTGATGAACAGCTTTGTTTGTAACCTTTATTTTAACTCAAAGGACATTGAGGTTTCCCTCATTTACAATGACGACGAGTTTACACACACATGAGCAACACAATGAAATATATAAAAACAGAGATTTAACAAACAGACAAACAGAGATTAACACCAGATGTTTAAAAGCAGAAGCAGATGGAGGACCTCTAACTTTAGGGTTTGTTGAAGAGTGTTCCATGTGTTGGGGGCATCAATAAAAAATGCTGTCTTGCCCAGATCCAAATGCGCTTGTGGAACCCTAAGAGTAAGCCAGCTGTAGGATCTGGTCTGATAAGCACCAAGACTCCAATCCAGCAAGGATGATATATAAGGAGAAATGTCTGATGTGTTTGGAGAAGACCTGTGTGGGGGTGGGGGCAGAAATATTGAGCCAATAAAGTTTGAATAATTAAGATCATGCGGGCTTATGCGTGATTGCGTCCATTGTTCCTCGCGGATACGATATTGCGTATGAATTAAATAAATATTAAATAGAATGTTGGAAATATTAGTTGAGAGTGCCCCAATCCATGATGTATTTTGTGTTTGGGATTATATTAACATACATCCTCGTACAGTTTACAAGGTAAACAAGCCTTTAATAACCACAGAATACACCACTTGTATTTACCTAGTGATAGTCCCCGTATCGAGAGCTCAGAGAAAACTCAATTTGTCTCAATTCGTGTTTCTTGTTCTTGGTGGTGGGGCCACGCATTCTGTTTGCTATTCCTGACTGGGCCTTTAAAAACCCCTTAAACACTTTGGCCTCGCCAGCTAGACGGGTGTCCACAAAGTAAAATGTCTATGGCTCACATATGAATTATAGCTTTCTATAATTAGCTTTCTTTCTATAAAACCGAGAGAGATAGAGAGAGAGAGAGAGAGAGAGAGAAGAGAGAGAGAGAGAGAGAGAGAGAGAGAGAGAGAGAGAGAGAGAGAGAGAGAGAGAGAGAGAGAGAGAGAAGAAAGAAAGAAAGAAAGAGAGAGAGAAGAGAAAGAGGGAGAGAGGGAGAGGAGAAAGAGGGAGAGAGGGAGAGGAGAAAGAGGAGGGGAGGGAGGGAGAGGAGAGAAAACGAGGAGAGAGAGAGAATGGAGGGAGAGGAGAAAGAGAGGGAGAGGAGAGAGACAGAAAGATGGAGAGAGAGAAGAGGGAGAGGAGAGAGAAAGGAGAAGAGCGAGAGACAGAAAGAAGGAGAGAGAGAGAAGAGAGAGGAGAGAGAAAGGAGAAGAGTGAGAGACAGAAAGAAGGAGAGAGAGAGAAAAAAGAAAGAAAAGAAAGAAAAGAAAGAGAGAGAGAAGAGAAAGAGGGAGAGGGGGAGAGGAGAAAGAGGAAGAGAGGGAGAGGAGAAAGAGAGAGAGGGAGAGGAGAGAAAACGAGGGAGAGAGAGAGAAAGGAGAAGAGTGACAGACAGAAAGAAGGAGACAGAAAGAATGAGAGAGATTCCTCCTGACATCACTGTCAGAGAGAGAGCGAGGGAGAGAGAGAGAGAGAGAGAGAGAGAGAGAGAGAGAGAGAGAGAGAGAGAGAGAGAGAGAGAGAGAGAGAGAGAGGAGGAGAGAGGGAGGGAGAGAGAGAGAGAGAGAGAGAGAGAGAGAGAGAGAGAGAGAGAGAGAGAGAGAGAGAGGAGTCAATCCAACATGGCTCCAGTAGTTCCTGAGCTCACTGTCAGAGAGACTGCTGAAGTATATCGTGGAGAGACAATTAAACAGCCATCCATTGCCTCTAATGGTCACATTTGGCAGACAAGTGACAGATTATGGTTCAATGAAGTTTCAATGTTAATGGGTGGATGCTTGCGTGTGTGTGGGTGCGTGTGTGTGCGTGTGTGTGCGTGTGTGTGTGTGTGTGTGTGTGTGCGTGCGTGCGTGCGTGCGTGCGTGCGTGCGTGCGTGCGTGCGTGCGTGCGTGCGTGCGTGCGTGCGTGTGTGTGTGTGTGTGTGTGTGGTGTCACCCCGAACTCACATATTTCCCAGAAAACCACAACCCAGAATTATTTAGTGTTTGGATACTGGATGACGGACAGCTCTTGGCTGGAGCTTCTGCCAATGAGGAGCAAAACTATGAATGTGTCAAGACTTACAGTACCGGCTCAGCGCCGTCTTGTTATGAGCGAGAGAACAGCCTGTTACATGTGGGAAAGCCGCTGTGGACGTTCCATATCGATATCGGTTGATTTAAAAAAAAAAATCTTCAATCTTTTAAAATGTTGTTTCTGTTTCGATGTATCGCTAGCGGCCAGTCGATTCCTCTTGCCAGTCAATCGCAGTGCAGCGCAACGGTTGTGATTGGAGGATCAAGGAAAAAAGGGCGGGATTTGAGAGGTAAATTCAGCAACGTGTACCTGAGTCCTCCTGGGAGCTTGCCCAGTACAACCAGACATGTTAAAGTATCGTCCCAGAGGCTTCGAATTATCGTGTTCTTAAGGACAATTATCGTTTGCAAGTCATAACCAAGAGAACAAATAGGGGCAAAATTATCATATAAATATGATAATTATCGTACATGGTATGGTATGGTTTTTATTCTTAATCCCAGAGGGGAACATGGTTTGCCACCAGAGCGAATACAAATACACAAAGAAGAAACAATAACATACAGTACAGGTTACATAACACAGTAAAAAGAAGAGAAGTATAGAGAGCCTCTCAACACAGAGCTAGCGGTGTTCGTTAAAGAATGTAACCGCAGCAGGAAAAAAGGACCTTCTCAACCGCTCAGTAGAGCATCGAGGCATCAAAAACTAATTGAGCTTTGCAGAGCATCAAATATATTGTACAGAATAGTGTACATCTGGCAACACTGAACCATACTGACATACTGTCAGACAAAGAGCCGCTTGTTTTACATTGGCAACACAATGTGAATGTGTTTCTAATAGGGGTGTAAATTCCCCAAATCAGTTAATTCCCCAAAAAAATTTGAATACACAAATGTGGCTGGGGGAACTGATTCACTCAGCATGAATGGACTATAGGTAAATAAAAAATCGACATATTGTAAAATGTATTAAAAATAAATTCTAACATTTTCAAATCGATGCAGTTGAATTGTCACCTTAGGATGCATCGATGCATTGTTACACCCCGAGTTTCTAACCATTCAGCAGTGATGGGCAAGCTACTTGGAAAATGTAGCAAGCTACACTACAAGTTACTCTCGATTAAATATAGCTCAACTACAATGGAAGCTATCCCCAGAGAAATGTAGCAAGCTACACTACAAGAACACGTCAAAAATAGCTAGCTACATCGGCACTACTTTTTTTTTTTTTTTTTACTTCGTGACCAAGTTTCCACCAAACAAATAGGCAGGAAAGAAAATTCTCAGTTTGATTATTTATTATAAAACTGAAACAAGCCCTCGGTCTGGCTTTTTGTGTCATCCTTTTAACATGAACTTGTATTACACACTTCTTCAATATCTGAATTGTTTTACTTCATTTTACTAGTATTATGCTACCATGTATATACTACTACCAACTATGCTAATATGTCTATACTACTACAGTATGTACTCAGAGTATAACACTCAAGCTTGACACTGACAAACAATACTACTTATCCTTGGCCGCTAGATATGTACCACTACTGACTTGTTGTACACAATTTGTAAGTTGCTTTGAATGAAAGTGTCAGCTAAATGACCAAATGTATTTAAATATGTAACTCACAAAACATTCCATGGCCCCAAAATCATGTGGGGACCGCCCCTGGGGGTCCTGTCCCACAGGTTGAGAACCACTGCTTTTCCCTCTTTTTTTTTTTCTCCACCCCAATAATATTGTTCATTTTCTGCCTACAGTGAAACATCATGATAGCAGGTATCTTAGTTAAAGCTGTTGACAAAGTGTACTGACTTGTGTGCTGTTTGGGAACAATTGATTTTCATCAGCTCACCTGAATGACGTGTCTTCAAGTTAGTGCTGGCGTTTTTTCAGTCAAACTCATAAATGTGTCCCAGATAGGGCCATGGAGAGTCATTGTTGTTATTGACATCATCATCTTCATCAATGCCATCGAACCCCTCTGCCATTTCGCACAGATTGGTTCTTGTTCATGTAATCCGTTAAATTGCATTCATTCAATACGTCTGTGTTTTGATTTTCACTTCCTGCTTTGCGGCTGGAGTCCCGCCCTATCCTGCCTCTTATTGGCCTACCCATAACGTTTTGGCCTACCATACCCAATCGTGAGTCGTCACTCATATCTAAACAAACCAACCAATCATAGTGGGTTTTTTACGGGGTGTTTTTTCTCCTCGCAGATATTCTAGTCTAGACTGTTTCTCTCAAAAGTAGCGTGTAACGTTTCTCGTCGCTACGTTACTACTTCGTTCTATAAATAGCTCCGCTACAGAGACCGCTACCCTGGTTAAAAAGTAGCGAGCTACCAGCACGCTACTGAGAATTGTAGTTAAGCTATGTAGCTTCGCTACTTGTAGCAAGCTACTGCCCATCACTGCCATTCAGAGACCCAATAGGGGGATGAATGGCAACGCATTGTAAATACTTTGATCTCCAAAGGGGGGATGAATGGAAACGGATTGTAAAGACTTTGATATCCCAATGGCCACGTTGTCTCAGACGCAGCTTTAAGACCGTCACCTTGAGGACAGGTCTCCATCACGCCCCGCACTCGAGTGCTCCGCGCCGCGCTGAGACATTAGGGGGCCACTCAGGGGCCTGTGTGCAGGGCGCTTACCGCACTTACAGTCCTAACCACAGGTCCATGGTGAAAGTAAGTGCCTTGCTCACAGGGCTTGACATTAACTTTTTGGCTCACTAGCCACTGTGGCTAGTGGTTTTCCAAAGTCACTAGCCACTCAGCATTTTCACCAGCCAAAAATCACCACACTAGATAATTTTTTCATCAATACGTTCCCATTTTATAGCGTGATGATGAATATGTTTAAAATCAAAATGCATATGATCGGTATCATGTTGCATGAAAGGGGGGGGGGGCAGGGGACGTTGTTTCTGATTATTGATTACCAATAACGGCATTCGTTATTGTAGCATCATACACTGATGTGTCATGATGTCATGATGTCATGTATGTTGTGTATGTCATAAATATCACTATAAATTGAAAATGGGGGACCCTGATGTAAACAAGACAAACGTCTTTCTCTGGTCTGCATCCCCTTAACAATTGTGTGTATTGAGCCGTACTGTATTGTACCCATTCTGCAATCTGTTAAATAAAGTTTTCATTCATTCATCGGCTGGTTGGCTATGCTAACAAGGCCTGATCAGCATGAAATCTACGTGAAATCGTTCTTACCTGTGGCCGGTTGCATCCCAAAAAGGATTTCCCAGTTATTGATCGCCATCTGGTAGATCGATATGTCCATTGGCTGATGCTATATTCCTTTACTGCATACTGAATTCGGCGTTGCAAAAGGTATTCCATGCGATCTGATGAAGGCATAGCTTCACGCTAACAGAAAAAGTAGGCCTGAATGAAAAAAATTTACATCCGGTCTGAAAACAAGGAGTACTCCATTCTCGAGACAGCACCACTACCAGGATCTGGCCGGTAATGCATTTTTCCGAATTATTGTGGGAGTTGTAGTATTATCTAGTATCACTTGGATTGATTTAATTATTGCAGATGCCTTTTGTAGACTACAATGTTTTTTTTTCATAGAAAAAAAGTCACCGGCCACTGTGGCCGGTAGAATGACGGAGTTACCGGCCACAGCCGAATTTGACCAGCATTTGGCCGGTGGCCGGTGTTAATGTCAAGCCCTGCTTTCTCAACAGCATAATGTCAAGTGGTTTATTCTCCCCTCCCCCCGTTTTATTGTAAAGATCCTTGGGTATGTGAAAGGCGCTATATAAATTCAAGCCATTATTATTATTATTATTATTATTATTATTATTATTATTATTATTATTATTATTATTATTATTATTATTATTATTATTATTATTATTATTATTATTATTATTATTATTATTATTATTATTATTATTATTATTATTATTATTATTATTATTATTATTATTATTATTATTATTATTATTATTATTATTATTATTATTATTATTATTATTATTATCTAGTAGTGGTATAGCAACAGTGGCTCAGGAGGTAGAGCAGTCGTCCGGTAATCTAAAGCTTCCCCGGTTAGATTCCCGCTCCTCCCTTGAGCAAGACAATTAACCCCCTAACTGCTAACCGATGAGCAGGTTGGCACCTTGCATGGTCACCTCCGCCGTCGGTGTGTGAATGTGTGAGTGAACGGGTGAATGTGAGGAACAAATTGTAAAGCGCTTTGGTTAAAGCTGTTATATAAATGCACCATTCACCATTTAGATCAAAATTATTTAGAGAAAGAAACAACCCGGGAGAAGCCACGCTTGAGATTTGAACCAGCAACTCACCGATGCATAATCATTATGCTGGAAATGTCAACGTGCAATCTCAAAACACTGCATGGTAAATGGACAACGAGGTGCCAGTTAGGGGTTAACTGTCTTTGCTCAAGGACACGTCGACGGGAGGAGCCAGAATCGAGACGGGAACCTTTACGATTTTCCAGACAAGCGATTTACCTCTCGAGTCACAGTCGCCCCTGCACCGCATTGCAATAGTAATAAATATATGGCATCTGTGTAGCCCGTCTTCTGAATTGCACCCATTAGCCAAAATGTCTCAATTAAAACACGTTTTCCCTTTCGGTCGGCAGCATAAAATGAAAAAAAGAGAGGCTGCATGAAACATATAATGTTCTCTTTCTAGGTGGCCTGTTGGGAGAGACGCTTAATTGACAATATTTGTGTATGAATCCTAAACAAGCTGTGGCATAAGTTGCCATTAAACGCTCTTAGTGGGAACGTGTGTAATCATCGAAACATGGACACAGATGCTGCGGGTGATACAGGTGGCACTGGTATGGCATCAGAGGACTCGCTTGATTTAATGCCAGCGTCACCCACCATCCCTCCACCGGGGAGGAGATCACAGCGGAACACGGGAGCTCATGGGCAGATGGAGCTACGCGCTGGTGTCAGCCGCCATTCACGTGTGGAAAGTAGGACTTTCCGGCGAGAGCGCGCGTGAGCTGTGAAGTTGACACTGTTCGTTTCCGATTCGATTTGTCGCCTGAACTCGTTCAATGAACTCGTTCATATTTTGGGCGAACGTGAACTGAAAGTACTGTATTTCCGTAATTGTGAACGCGTTCATTCTCGGCACTCTATCACAGTATAACTTCGTTCAAAAGTGTGCCAGATTTGGGACAGGCGCATGTTCGCACACACACACACACTTACACACACACACACACACACGCGCACACACACACACGCGTGCACACGCACGCACGCATGCACGCACGCACGCGCGCGCGCGCGCGCACACACACACACACACACACACACACACACACACACACACACACACACACACACACACACACACACACACACACACACACACACACACCGAAAGGGGGGGGCACAAGCGACCTTCAAGGCAATGGTAGGGGAAACACTGATAAATAATCACAGTGTGATGGAAATGCCAGTATTCTGATTGCTGTCTGTTGTGGTTCTATATGGGGTGTGGCAATAATTTTGACAAGTTATAGCTTGCAGCAACGTATTGAAAAAATAACTATAATAAACGAGTTACTTTTTTAAACCATGAACTTTAGTTAAACATTTTGAATTATGAACTATGAACTGAACTAGCTCATTTTATAATGTGTGAACTGTTCATGTAGAAAGCGAACTTTCCCAACACTGCCAATTTGGAGATTGAGCGGCCTCCACAGAGAGGATACAGAAGTATTATCAAAACAAGACACCCCCGGGCTACAGGGGTATACTTCCTCCTCAGATTGGATAGAGCTAGCAAAGGTTACCTGCGAGAGGGGAGTTCGCTTTCTATCCATCGGACAATTTGTTGCCTTAATAAATTGGTCCGACTCCTGTGACAAGGCCATTTTGGTTCAGTCATGTACAGTACGAAATCTTAGGAATAGAAAATGGTCAGAGGCTTGGGGGAGACTTGTCTTGCTTAGACTCAGCCCGGGAGGAGAATACCACGTCCGTCCTGGAAATGGAATATAGATGAGGAGGAGTATAGGAGTGTTGAATTGAAAGAGCTTTGTGTCATTACTTCACGTTAGAGCGGAGAGAGAGAGAAAAGGCCTTTTCGACAGAGGCTTGTGTCTCAAGTGACGACGTCGGGGTCAGGGGGGTGGCCCAGGGGGAACCTGTCTGTTGCCGTGACCTTTCGCGTGGCGCGGTGGCTCGCCGGGGGCAGAGCATGCATGGCAAAGAGGGTCGATCCTATGAGAACTGCCTGGGTCAGGGGTTCCATTCCCAATGGGGTTTAGCCAAAAGAAGAAGAAGGAAAAAAAACTGCATATGGTAATGTCCACCAAACCGATGGGGCATCTTTGTTTATATGGTTTATTTTTCTCATATCTTTATATTCAGATCTAATTGTATTGCCTATATTTACGTCTTTCTACTATTACCCTGCCCATACCTGTCCCTCCCCTCCACGCTCCCCCATGCTGCTATGATAGGCGAATTTTCCCAAGGAATATCTAATCTTATCTTTTCTTATCTTAAATGGCTGATGTTTTTAATGTTACCATGTGTTATGTGGGGTTGGTTGTAATCCATTATTGTAAAAACAAACACGGTAGATCATAAGATTAGAGATACTTTTGAAGACAAAAGAAAACAACAACTGGAATATTTGCTCGAATGAAACATGTTGAAAGGTAAGAAGGCATTATCATTATTATCACAGCCTCACAGCAAGAAGGTCCAGGGTTCGATTCCCGCTTGGGGACCAGGTTTCCGCGATGCCAGGTACCCAGGTGGGGGATCTCCCAAGCCCCGATAAGAGAAACCCAATGGAAAAACATGCACAACAGATCGCTAACACTGTCTCGTCCCTGATGAAGACGGGCAGGAGCATTTGGATTGGTCCCTGGGGCGCGGTATCTCGCTGACGCCCTGTCTGCTCCCGGCAGCCCTTGGGGGGAAGGACGACAGGATGGGTTAAGAGCAGAGCTCAATCGCATCGGCAACCCTGAGAAAGACAATGCATGTGTGTGTGTGTGTGTGTGTGTATTCCTATGTGTGTGTGCCGCCCATTGCATGTTGTTGTGTCGTTGCATGCCGAATAAAGACATCTCTAAAGTGGTCCTGCATTATTATTATTATTATCATTATCATTATCATTATCATTATCATTATCATTATCATTATCATTATTATTATCATTATCATTATCAGTATCATTATTATTATTACTATCATTATTATTATCATCATTATCATTATTATTATAATTATTATTATCATTATTATTATCATCATTATTATTATCATTATCAGTATTATCATCATTATCGTTATCATTATCGCTATCATCATCGCCATCGTCATCGTTATCGTTATCTAGATCAATGTTTCTCTGTATTTTTTACATCAAGGACCCCCATTTGATAAGATTTAATTTCAGGGACCAGCCCTCTGAGATTTCAGTGAGATATAATGAAGACCATAATTCTGTAGTTGTCTACTATAGTTATGGAGATGAAGTGAATCCTATGATCAGCCACTCTTATGATTCCCACTGGCCTCACTAATATAGTGAATCCTATGATCAGCCTCTCTTATGATTTCCACTGACCTCACTAATATAGCGAATTCATCACAAAACACTGTGATTCCATGCAGACTAGTTTTCTGGGGACCCCACAGAAGTGAGGAATTTGAATTCCCCTTGGAATTTCCCCAAGGGGATCAATAAAGGAATATCTTATCTTAACTCAAACAAAGACCCTTGTGGGTCCCAGGCTGAGAACCACTGATCTAGATTATGGATGCAAATATAATTGAATATGCATTTTAATGAAAGTTAAACATGGTAGTAGATGATGATCTGTGAGTGCCCGTCTCCTAGCGCTGACTAAGGTGATGGATGCCTCGGGGTCTTGGCCAAGATTGCAGTGACTGCTCTACATGCACCACCGAGGCCTTGGATCAGTTACTTACCGTCGTCTGTCCGTGGTCCTGTCAACTGATGTGTCAACGCGGTTTCATTGCTGGTTTAAGTACTTCTATTCTATTCACATAATATGCTTACTTCATATATCTACTCTATTCACATATATGCTTACCACTTGTATCTATTACTATGTCCGCCCACTACAATCACATGAGCTGTCTAACGCCTGTCCCGTCTCCCTGTCCCCCTGTGAGTTGCTGTCCTGGAGTGCTGACCGGAGTGTCGGACGTCCCGTGATGAAGGCCGGGAGGATGCGACCCTCTCTGCGTGCCCTCCTGTCTCCGGAGGTCTCGTAGTGGTGACCGGAGTGCCGGACGTCCCGCGATGATGTCGGGGAGTTCGCAACCCTCTCTGCGCCGCCCCCTATCTCCCTGAGCAATGACCGGAGTGTTGAATGTCCCGTGATTTAGACGGGGAGGACCTCTTTGCGCCACCCTTGTGCCTCAAATAGATTCGCTATCAGCTCTATCTTCAATCTTTCAAAATGTTCAGTTACTATCGCTATCAGCTCTATCTTTAATTTTTCAAAATGTTCAGTTGCTATTGCATGCACTCATCTGTGTTTCACTACACACTTGAGTGCATTCTTACCAACTGTTAGTCTGCAACACTACTATCACCGACTTCTAAGAAGGGAGATCCCCCCTTGAATGGCCCTTCTAAGGTTTCTCTCCGCCTGTGGAGCATTTTTCCCTATTGTTAGATTTTAGTGAGTCTTTCCTTACCTTCGCGTGGGGTATGTCTGGGAGTGCTTGCATTCTTTCATTTATTTGCATTTATTTTAAATTTGTTGGACCTTATGGTGTTCTTGTTCTGTTCTTGACTTATTGTTATGTTTTCTTCTTGACTTGTTTAAAGAAGACTTTTACGGCCCATGGGGACATTAACGTGTGTTGTCGGGCCTTATAAATAAATTTGATTTGATTTGATTTTGATTTGATTTATGATGATGATGATGATGATGATGATGATGATGATGATGATGATGATGATGATGATGATGATGATGATGATGATAATTATTATTATAATAATGAACTCTAGTTATCCAGGGTAGATTATCTGAGTCCTCTGCTATTACTTTATGTCTACTAGGGCTGACCTCGACTAGTCGAATAGTCGACAAATTGATCGAAAGGAACCGTAGTCGACTGCCAACCTCTTAGTCGAATCCAAAAAAAAAATATTAAAGTATAATATTTATTATTTAAAAAAAGAAATTGTATCATCCTTTCCAAATAATACTATTACTGCACCCCCACAGCCCAAATGGAATGTTCCATAAAATAAATATATATATATATATATAATATTATATATATATATATATATATATATATATATATATATATATATATATATATATATATATATATATATATATATATATATATATATATATATATATATATATATATATATATATATATCTTTTTCTTTTTGCAGGGTAGTCGACTATCTGCAAATTTTGGCCAATCAAAGTCGACTATACAAATCCTTAGTCGGGGACAGGCCTAGCGTCTATATAAGAATGTTATCTATAGCAGGGGTTCTCAACCTTTCTGCTGCCAAGGCACCCCTGTGTCCAAAAAAAATTCCAGGGCACCCCTACATACGATAAAGACTTTTCCGGTCCTGTCTTTTTTGCTACAATGATGACAAAAGTGCTTGCTTTCAAAATAACGTTTATTTAACCTATTGAAACCGGGAAACACATTTGTGTGTATAAACTGTATATGCAGGCTATATAATGCATTATTAGCAGGCGTTTCAGGTCTAAATGTATAAATAAATATAGCAATAGTGTGACCATTTCTCAAACAGAAAATCATGTATTTATTTTTTTAAATACAGAAAAATATCAATAAAGTGCTCTGTTGCAGCTGTAATGGCCATGTTTTGTCTGTAAATGTCTGATTAACTTGGAGGGTGCCAAAGACTTGTTGGATAGCACTTGAGAACAAATGACACATTGTGGTTGTGGTGAGCTTTTGCTCCCAGGGAATACAACAAAGCCATAATTAAGGTAACCATCTTCATATTTCCGACACTTTGCCAGTTTTGGTTTAGCCGAACATTTTAGCTTTTTATTATTAACAGCTTCTGTGTCATCATCTTCTGTGTCCAAGACTGGGTCAATCTCAGCGGTCGAATTGGTAATGGAAGGTACTGAATTGGTATTGGTAACTGTAACCTGTTTCGATGGACGAGTCAAAAACTTGTCCATTTTGTGTGAAAATTCAGCTTTGCGTTTCACGTTGGAAATATTATTCTAGCGAGGTGACGATTGATTATGACATCACATCCTGTCATTCTTTGTTGATGGTCAGCAATACAATGTTGACGTATAAAACAGCTATATATAAATGTAATCTGCAGAGTGCCTTTTACTGTTTATCTGTTAAATACAGTTTTCATTCATTCATTCATTCATTCACATTTTGTATCATAATAATCATAACACAGCAGCTGATACACTCACTTGGTCTGCACTTGGCGAGTAGCCCATCACCGTTTTCAGAAGCTGTGTGATCCGGTCTTGAACTTTCCATAACGTGTCTCGATAAATCCATTTGATTAGATCCAGCACTGAATGCATTTAGTGATTATTATTTTCTATATATATGCGGCACGTGGACGGACCAGTGGCGAATCCTTGTGGAAGCCAACGGAAGCCATGCCTCCCTATAAATTTCATATCAAATTATGAAATATGAAATATGAAAAAAAAAAAAAATTAAAATATAATTTTTTTTTAATATAGTTTACATTCATTTTCATCTGTGCATCTGTGTTTTTTTTTTTTTTTTTTTTTTTAATGTCTCCCTCTTCTCCTTCTCACTCCCTCTAACACACTGTCAGACTGTGCTCACTACTGCAGCTAGTATAGGAGAGAAGCAGTGGGTAGGTCTCTTTCTCCAGGCTTCCAGCATTATAGAGTGAGTCCAAACTCCAAATCCGATCCTAGCCAATCAGATTCGAGCTGACTGCCACTGGCCACACCCTAAAAGTTTAAAACGGAGCTGGGAGGAAGACGTTCAGCATAATATTCCACCTGGAGGCGGGGCAGGTGCCATATTTTCCCTTCTGCACTCTGAACATTGTATTAACCCGTAACTGTTCCCACGGGCCGAATATTGCCCCGATCCTCGCGAGATTAAATCCACGGGGACCTCTCGGCGTGCCGAAGCTTTTCCTAAATCACTTCCATCATCGAAAACGAGGGGAAAAGGTCGGCTCGCGACCCTGAAAATGTCGCGTGATTTTAAAAACGCTGTATTAAGTGAGCCTATTATGGGATCCACGCGAGCTTTCTATCGTGGAAACATCTGGGCGTCCCGCAACTTTTACTGATTCACATGTAGCCCCTAAAATGCTTAGAAAAGGAAAACAGAAAGCGTGGAATAAACTCGCCGAAACGGAAAAGTGTCCCACGGGCGCGCCGTGATTCCGATCCGCGTGAAAATATTCACGGCCATAGAGGAGACCGTGGGACACCTTTTTGCAACCGAATATGTGTCTCGAATTTGCTCCCACGCGGCGCGCAAAATCGCGCAAGGAAAAATCGGACCAAAAATTAACCAATGCTCCAGCAGTATTAATGACCCTGATGTAAACAAGACAAACGTCTTTCTCTGGTCTGCATCCCCTTATACAATTGTGTGTGAATGAATGAAAACTTTATTAACAGATTGCAGAATGGGTACAGTACAGTACAGCTCAATACATACAATTGTTAAGGGGATGCAGACCAGAGAAAGACTTTCGTCTTGTTTACATCAGGGTCCCCCATTTTCAATTCATCGTAAATGTGTATTGAGCCGTACTGTATTGTACCCATTCTGCAATCTGTTAAATAAATAAAAATAACGTTTGACTGGCCGCCGAGCCATACTGTAGTGTACATGGTGACTGCTTGACTTAAAAAAAAAAAAAAAAAAAAAAAATTATTAATAAAAATATTGAATAATTTTTTTTTTAATCATTTTTTTTTGGCTTCCCCTGTTATTTTACCCACGCGACGCCACTGGGACGGACCAGAGAAATAGATGCAGTTTATGTTGTGGAGCTTGTGAAGAGAGAAATACAAGTAAAAACGAATTTCTCTCTCACATGTTCAGCTTTTTATAAATATGCTCTTGGTCAGAAGGCTCTACTGGAAGCTGCACGGTCCAGTCATAAATATAAATTCCTCAAGCACTAAGGCACTATGGTGCTCTCCATGGTGCTGAAACTTTCAGAGGCACATTTCTATGTTCGAGACGCAAATCGCGCAATGCGAAGGGATATATCTATAATTATCACGACAGCCGCTTTGTATTTCCTTGTTTATGGACCAGAGCGGGCTCTGTAACGGAGATAGGACCCGTGATGTGACGTCACACGAATGCGACTGCTCTGGAAATGCGTTGGAAAATCTGTTGGTAAAAGCAATGACGCCTGCCGCGGACGTTAAGTTGGTGATGTTTCTATAATAACTTAAGACATTTTGATCGATTTCTTTTTTAGTTCATGTTATTAGATTAGGCAATTATTGTATACACATGAAGCACTAGATAGACTATTTGTTTAGTTAAATAGTTGTCATTCTATATTCTTAAAGAAACATTCCCACCAGGCATCTCGCGGCACCCCTGGCAGCTCTCCGCGGCACCCCTGTTGAGAACCGCTGATCTATAGCACCTTTAATAATCTTTGTTAGTGTTATCTTTCTCACGTTACCTCCATGAATCTGTTCCTCTCATGCCACGGTGGATGAGAGACGCGCTCCTCTCTCTCTTCTGCCACCCGCAAAATAAGTCGGTTCGGGGGATCAAACCAGCAACCTTTCAGTAACAAGCCTTCTTCTCTCAACCTCTGCGCCACCGCTGCCCTCTGAGGTGTCACATATGAGGAGGGTATAGAACTTGCGAGGAACAGAAGAAGCGTACACAGAGTACGGCTGTCAAGTCCATATTCTTGGCGTCGGGAATGCACACACTTTGCAGATGTCAGGACGTGACAGGTGTGGTGTTCAACGCCCCGGGCCATAGGCTGCTGCTGCTGCTGTCGTCGACGCTGATTTGGAATTGTGTTTCGGCTGCAGCCAGGTAGGAAGTAGTGGTGATACTGTGTACCCAGAAGAAATCCGAGCCCTTGAATGGCAGAAGGTCCCTTCAACGTGAAACTGCACTCTCCGAGAAGGTCACCGCGCTGAAGACTGATGAGGTGCCAGAAGACAGAAGACAGAAGAACAAAGGTCCCCTCCGCTCAGAAAACGTGTTTCTTCCTACAGTTAACTCCTCTTGGAGGCTTGACTTTCTGTCACAGGTTGACAGGACCTCGCTCCACACTTACATAGTGTATTATATCGGCCAACCTTTTCAGAATACCTGTGTGGATTGACCGTGTGCTTTTATCCATAGCTGTGACCCATAATGTTGGACCAATGGATTACTTGGCCGGGGAGACGGGGTGTGGGGACGTGGGCCGACAGCCAGCCCACACATGGTGGGGATAGCCGGGGTCGTCGGAGGGGCCGTGGGGCCCTCTCCGAGATAGCCCGGCGGACCTGACCTCCTCGTGGTCCCGCCGGATACATCTCACGGCCCTCCTCCTTGGGCCGTGGGTGAACCAACAGGTCCCTTTGAGCGCGACGAAAGAGCGAGAGACATAGAGAGACATGGAGAGAACGAGAGAGAGAGAGAACGAGAGAGATGAGAGAGAGATGGATGGAGAGGGCACTCTGTGTGAGCTAAGCCCAAGGAGTTCGAAAGACTCCTACGTGAGCTCGGCGCTCACACACTTAGTCTTATTTCCATTTAGGGGGCCAGTGCTCCGGTCGCCCTGGAGGACGGGGGCAGCTCCTTGAACGTGCGAGGCCCGGGACAGTGCTTAAGTTTGGGGTAACCGGGACGAGCGGAGGGCCTGGAGCTCACACTTAGTCTGATTTCCATTTAGGGGGCCAGTGCTCCGGTCGCCCTGGAGGCCGGGGGCAGCTCCTTGAACGTGCGAGGCCCGGGACAGTGCTTAAGTTTGGGGTAACCGGGACGAGCGGAGGGCCTGGAGCTCACACTTAGTCTTATTTCCATTTAGGGGGCCAGTGCTCCGGTCGCCCTGGAGGCCGGGGGCAGCTCCTTGAACGTGCGAGGCCCGGGACAGTGCTTAAGTTTGGGGTAACCGGGACGAGCGGAGGGCCTGGAGCTCACACTTAGTCTGATTTCCGTTTAGGGGGCCAGTACTCCGGTCGGCCTGGAGGCCGGGGGCAGCTCATTGAACTTGCGAGGCCCGGGACAGTGCTTAAGTTTGGGCACGCAGGGACACCTGGGGCGCCTGGTTCTCCTGGGCCCAAGGGGACGGCTGGGGCGCATGGTGCTCCCACACTTAGGTGTCAGATGGCATGCCCAGTTTGAAGGCTACTCTTAGGGGTTAGGGTTATGGTTAGGGGGGGGGGGGGTGTGTGTGTGTGTGTCAGATGGCATGCCCAGTTTGAGGGCTACTGTTAGGGGTTAGGGTTATGGTTAGGGGGGGGGGTGTGTGTGTCAGATGGCATGCCCAGTTTGAGGGCTACTCATATGGGTTAGGGTTAGCACACTTGGCACAGTTGCAACGGAATATATTCGACCCTTTGTTTTGGCTGGGCCTCCGTGTGTGTGTGTGTGTATCTGTGGCTGTTTGCCTACGTTTTTGCCCCAACAAGTCAATTGTGAATATGTTCGGGTGATGCTGTAGCACACACGCTGTGAGGCCTGAGTTGATCCGTGAAGAGTTTCTAATTTAATTGAATTTAGGCATGCAACTCAGTGTTAGGGGTGTCCATTTCAGCACCACGGCCAGAGACAGCAGGCAACTCAGTGTTAGGGTTAGATCACTGTCCTGAAGTGCGGGTACACTCTTGGAGTAACAATGCCTCTCTTAAGGTAGTGACTGTCAACCTAACCTGACC